>NW_026729017.1:207500-227500 GCF_030272615.1 Cryptomeria japonica | reverse complement strand
CTTATCCCGCGACGCGTCCGACAAAGAGAACGTTCCAAGGCGGCAGAGGAGGTTACCAGCCGAAGGATGCAGTAGCAATAACAGGTATAGTTCCGCGGCGGCCGAGAAGACTCACCGCATAGGAATCGGGATGCGAGGCGAGGGATGCGGCGGGAAGGCCCCGACGGCTAAACGGAAGAGGCTGCAGGGCCGCCTCGGAATGGTCCAAGCATCGGACGCGATTGGGACGACTACCAGTGCCAACCCCTTATCCCGCGATGCGTCCGATACACAGATAGTTCCAAGGCGGCCGAGGAGCCTCACCGCATATCAATCGGGGTGCGAGGCGAGGGATGGGGCGGGAAGGCCCCAACGGCTAGACGGAAGAGGCTTCAGGGCCACCTCGGAATGCTCCAAGCATCGGACGCGCTTGGGGCGACTACCAGTGCCAACCCCTTATCCCGCGATGCGTCCGATACACAGATGGTTCCAAGGCGGCCGAGGAGCCTCACCGCATAGCAATCGGGGGTGCGAGGCGAGGGATGGGGCGGGAAGGCCCCAACGGCTAGACGGAAGAGGCTTCAGGGCCGCCTCGGAATGGTCCAAGCATCGGACGCGCTTGGGGCGACTACCAGTGACAACCCCTCATCCCGCGATGCGTCCGATACGAAGATGGTTCCAAGGCGGCCGAGGAGCCTCACCGCATAGCAATCGGGGTGCGAGGTGGGGGATGCGGCGAGATGGCCCCAACGGCTAGACGGAAGAGGCCACAGGGCCGCGTCGGAATAGTCCAAGCATCGGACGCGCTTGGGGCGACTACCAGTGACAACCCCTTATCCCGCGATGCGTCCGATACGAAGATAGTTCCAAGGCGGCCGAGGAGCCTCACCGCATAGCAATCCGGGTGCGAGGTGGGGGATGCGGCGAGATGGCCCCAACGGCTAGACGGAAGAGGCTGCAGGGCCGCCTCGGAATAGTCCAAGCATCGGACGCGCTTGGGGCGACTACCAGTGACAACCCCTTATCCCGCGATGCTTCCGATACGAAGACAGTTCCAAGGCGGCCGAGGAGCCTCACCGCATAGCAATGGGGGTGCGAGGTGAGGGATGCGGCGAGATGGCCCCAACGGCTAGACGGAAGAGGCCACAGGGCCGCCTCGGAATAGTCCAAGCATCGGACGCGCTTGGGGCGACTACCAGTGACAACCCCTTATCCCGCGATGCATCCGATACGAAGATAGTTCCCAGGCGGCCGAGGAGCCTCACCGCATAGCAATCGGGGTGCGAGGCGAGGGATGCGGCGAGATGGCCCCAAAGGGTAGACGGAAGAGGCTGCGGGGCCGCCTCGGAATAGTCCAAGCATCGAACGCGCTTGGGGCGACTACCACTGCCAACCCCTTATCCCGCGATGCGTCCGATACACAGATAGTTCCGAGGCGGCCGAGGAGCTGGGGGATGCGGCGAGATGGCCCCAACGGCTAGACGGAAGAGGCTGCAGGGCCGCCTCGGAATAGTCCAAGCATCGGACGCGCTTGGGGCGACTACCAGTGACAACCCCTTATCCCGCGATGCGTCCGATACACAGATAGTTCCGAGGCGGCCAAGGAGCCTCACCGCATAGCAATCGTGGTGCGAGGTGGGGGATGCAGCGAGATGGCCCCAACGGCTAGACGGAAGAGGCTGCAGGGCCGCCTCGGAATGGTCCAAGCATCGGACGCGCTTGGGGCGACTACCACTGCCAACCCCTTATCCCGCGATGCGTCCGATACACAGATAGTTCCAAGGCGGCCGAGGAGCCTCACCGAATAGCAATCGGGGTGCGAGGCGAGGGATGCGGCGAGAAAGCCCCAACGGCTAGAGGGAAGAGGCTTCAGGTCCGCCTCGGAATGGTCCAAGCATCGGACGCGCTTGGGGCGACTACCAGTGACAACCCCTTATCCCGCGACGCGTCCGATACACAGATAGTTCCAAGGCGGCCGAGGAGCCTCACCGCATAGCAATCGGGGTGCGAGGCGAGGGATGCGGCGAGAAGGACCCAACGGCTAGACGGAAGAGGCTTCAGGGCCGCCTCGGAATGGTCCAAGCATCGGACGCGCTTGGGGCGACTACCAGTGACAACCCCTTATCCCGCGACGCGTCCGATACACAGATAGTTCCAAGGCGGCCGAGGAGCCTCACCGCATAGCAATCGGGGTGCGAGGCGAGGGATGCGGCGAGAAGGACCCAACGGCTAGACGGAAGAGGCTTCAGGTCCGCCTCGGAATGGTCCAAGCATCGGACGCGCTTGGGGCGACTACCAGTGACAACCCCTTATCCCGCGACGCGTCCGATACACAGATAGTTCCAAGGCGGCCGAGGAGCCTCACCGCATAGCAATCGGGGTGCGAGGCGAGGGATGCGGCGAGAAGGACCCAACGGCTAGACGGAAGAGGCTTCAGGGCCGCCTCGGAATGGTCCAAGCATCGGACGCGCTTGGGGCGACTACCAGTGACAACCCCTTATCCCGCGATGCGTCCGATACACAGATAGTTCCAAGGCGGCCGAGGAGCCTCACCGCATAGCAATCGGGGTGCGAGGCGAGGGATGCGGCGAGAAGGACCCAACGGCTAGACGGAAGAGGCTTCAGGGCCGCCTCGGAATGGTCCAAGCATCGGACGCGCTTGGGGCGACTACCAGTGACAACCCCTTATCCCGCGACGCGTCCGATACACAGATAGTTCCAAGGCGGCCGAGGAGCCTCACCGCATAGCAATCGGGGTGCGAGGCGAGGGATGCGGCAAGAAGGACCCAACGGCTAGACGGAAGAGGCTTCAGGGCCGCCTCGGAATGGTCCAAGCATCGGACGCGCTTGGGGCGACTACCAGTGACAACCCCTTATCCCGCGACGCGTCCGATACACAGATAGTTCCAAGGCGGCCGAGGAGCCTCACCGCATAGCAATCGGGGTGCGAGGCGAGGGATGCGGCGAGAAGGACCCAACGGCTAGACGGAAGAGGCTTCAGGTCCGCCTCGGAATGGTCCAAGCATCGGACGCGCTTGGGGCGACTACCAGTGACAACCCCTTATCCCGCGACGCGTCCGATACACAGATAGTTCCAAGGCGGCCGAGGAGCCTCACCGCATAGCAATCGGGGTGCGAGGCGAGGGATGCGGCGAGAAGGACCCAACGGCTAGACGGAAGAGGCTTCAGGGCCGCCTCGGAATGGTCCAAGCATCGGACGCGCTTGGGGCGACTACCAGTGACAACCCCTTATCCCGCGACGCGTCCGATACACAGATAGTTCCAAGGCGGCCGAGGAGCCTCACCGCATAGCAATCGGGGTGCGAGGCGAGGGATGCGGCGAGAAGGACCCAACGGCTAGACGGAAGAGGCTTCAGGGCCGCCTCGGAATGGTCCAAGCATCGGACGCGCTTGGGGCGACTACCAGTGACAACCCCTTATCCCGCGATGCGTCCGATACACAGATAGTTCCAAGGCGACCGAGGAGCCTCACCGCATAGCAATCGGGGTGCGAGGCGAGGGATGCGGCGAGAAGGACCCAACGGCTAGACGGAAGAGGCTTCAGGGCCGCCTCGGAATGGTCCAAGCATCGGACGCGCTTGGGGCGACTACCAGTGACAACCCCTTATCCCGCGACGCGTCCGATACACAGATAGTTCCAAGGCGGCCGAGGAGCCTCACCGCATAGCAATCGGGGTGCGAGGCGAGGGATGCGGCGAGAAGGACCCAACGGCTAGACGGAAGAGGCTTCAGGGCCGCCTCGGAATGGTCCAAGCATCGGACGCGCTTGGGGCGACTACCAGTGACAACCCCTTATCCCGCGACGCGTCCGATACACAGATAGTTCCAAGGCGGCCGAGGAGCCTCACCGCATAGCAATCGGGGTGCGAGGCGAGGGATGCGGCGAGAAGGACCCAACGGCTAGACGGAAGAGGCTTCAGGGCCGCCTCGGAATGGTCCAAGCATCGGACGCGCTTGGGGCGACTACCAGTGACAACCCCTTATCCCGCGACGCGTCCGATACACAGATAGTTCCAAGGCGGCCGAGGAGCCTCACCGCATAGCAATCGGGGTGCGAGGCGAGGGATGCGGCGAGAAGGACCCAACGGCTAGACGGAAGAGGCTTCAGGGCCGCCTGGGAATGGTCCATGCATCGCACGCGCTTGGGGCGACTACCAGTGACAACCCCTTATCCCGCGACGCGTCCGATACACAGATAGTTCCAAGGCGGCCGAGGAGCCTCACCGCATAGCAATCGGGGTGCGAGGCGAGGGATGCGGCGAGAAGGACCCAACGGCTAGACGGAAGAGGCTTCAGGGCCGCCTCGGAATGGTCCAAGCATCGGACGCGCTTGGGGCGACTACCAGTGACAACCCCTTATCCCGCGACGCGTCCGATACACAGATAGTTCCAAGGCGGCCGAGGAGCCTCACCGCATAGCAATCGGGGTGCGAGTCGAGGGATGCGGCGAGAAGGACCCAACGGCTAGACGGAAGAGGCTTCAGGGCCGCCTCGGAATGGTCCAAGCATCGGACGCGCTTGGGGCGACTACCAGTGACAACCCCTTATCCCGCGATGCGTCTGATACACAGATAGTTCCAAGGCGGCCGAGGAGCCTCACCGCATAGCAATCGGGGTGCGAGGCAAGGGATGCGGCGAGAAGGACCCAACGGCTAGACGGAAGAGGCTTCAGGGCCGCCTCGGAATGGTCCAAGCATCGGACGCGCTTGGGGCGACTACCGTTGCCAACCCCTTATCCCGCGATGCGTCTGATACACAAATAGTTCCGAGGCGGCCGAGGAGCCTCACCGCATAGCAATCGGGTTGCGAGGCAGATTATTGGGAAGGGAACCCCCTGGGATGCGGCTCAAGCAGTGCCCAAAGGGACTGGAATGCGGAATCACATCGAGAGACCCAAATGCTATACGAGGGCTCAAATCGAATTATCGATTTGGCCACGACATGGACGCATCGGAACGACTACCTTTGCCGAACCACTCGCAATTGCATCCATACCGAAACCAATAGACATTTCCGTTAGAGCCCTCGCATAGCATTCGGGAATCTCGCATGCCCCTCTAAATCGACCAATGCTGGCGCTCAACGAAAATCCGAGCGCTACCACCGTTCGAGCGCCAGCATTGGTCGAGTTAGAGGGGCACGGGGGAGAATGCTCCAGTCAACACCTCCCCTATATAAGTTATTTGTCCGATTCTCGCACAACCGTAGTCTGCCTCGTCGAATCAAACAACGGTCCCAGATTCCGACTTCCGTTCCGTAGAGACCCAAAAGCTAGATGGAGGCTCGCAAGAAAGAGAGTCGGCGCATAGCAATCGGGTTTCTCGAACGTTTAGGGACCGAGCTCACTTGCGGATAGGGCAAAATCCGCCAAGCAACCCAAAAGCTAGACGGGGGCTCGAATCGAATCGCCTAGGCGGCCACAACAACGACGTGTTGGATCGACTACCAGTGCCAAACCATTCAGCAAGACTAGTCTGTGTCGAGGCCGGATAGAGATTCTCAGAGAGCGCCCGTATAGCATTTAGGAGACCTGCCGCGTCCCTCACACTCGACAAATGGTGGTGCACGTTTATAAATCCGAGCGATCCCAACCCTTTCAAGCACCAACATCGGTCGAGATAGAGGGGCACGGAGGGGGCTGCGTGAGACAACACAGTCCCCTATATAAGTTATTTGTCCGATTCTCACACATCCGAAGAATGGTCATCAAATCGGACAACAGCCCAAACTTCCGACTTCCGTCCCAGAAAGCCCAAGAGCTATCTAAAACGTTCATGGCCGGAACTCGATCGCGGCTATACCAGTCCGCCAAGCAACCCAAAAGCTAGACTGGAGCTCTAGTCGAATCACCTCTGTGGCCATTGCAAGGACGTGTTGGAGCGACTACCATTGCCGAACCATTCCGCAGGTCGAGTCCATACCAAGGCCGCATAGAGATTCACGATGAGCTCCTGCATAGCAATCAGGAGACTTGCCGTGTCCATCACAATCGATAAATCCTGGTGCAAGATTTTTGCATCCGAGCGCTCCAACCAGTCGAGCACCAGCATCAATCGACATAAACGGGCACGGGGGGAGGATGCTCGAGAACACTACCTCCCCTATATAAGTTATTTGTCCGATTCTCAAGCAGCCGAAGTCTGGTCATCGAATCGGGTCAAAGACCACAACTTCCGACTTTACCCACAATGCAAGTCATCGAATCGAACATCGGCCCCCGAGTCGGACTCCATGCGTATGTCAGGTCATCGGACCCAAATTCCGCCTTCCTGCGCATGGCGGGCCATCAATATCAACTCGGTCATCGGACCCAAACTCCGCCTTTCTGCGCATGGCACGCCTTCAAATCGGTCATCGGACCCAAATTCCGCCTTCCTGTGCATGGCGGGCCATCAACATCAACTCGGTCATCGGACCCAAATTCCGCCTTTCTGCGCATGGCACGCCATCAACTCGGTCATCGGACCCAAATTCCGCCTTCCTGCGCATGGCAGGTCATCGGACACAAATTCAGACCTCGCCAATATGCCTACGTATCGAATCGGTCATCGGACCCAACTTCCGACTTCATCCATACTGTAGGGTCTTTGAGGTTGGCGCGGTGCGCTCAACCCGGGGAGTCGACCCATCGAAGCATACACCTCCCCTATATAAGCTATTTGTCCGATTCCCACACCTGTGTAGTTTGCACCTCTGACCAGGACATCGACCCCAACTTCCGAACTCGACTGCAACGACGGCACCAGCGCCTTGGTGCGCACCTTGCGACGCACAGTCCCAACATTCGCCTTCCTGCACATGGCAGGTCATCGGACCCAAATTCCGACCTCGCGAGTATGCCTACATATCGAATCGGTCATCGGACACAACTTCCGACTTCATCCATACCGTAGGGTCTTTGAGGTTGGCGCGGTGCGCTCAACCCGGGGAGTCGACCCAACGAAGCATACACCTCCCCTATATAAGCTATTTGTCCGATTCCCACACCTGTGTAGTTTGCACCTCCGATCAGGACATCGACCCCAACTTCCGAACTCGCCTGCAACGACCGAACCAGCGCCTTGGTGCGCACCTTGCAACGCACAGTGCCAACATTCGCCTTCCTGCACATGGCAGGTCATCGGACCCAAATTCCGACCTCGCGAGTATGCCTACATATCGAATCGGTCATCGGACCCAACTTCCGACTTCATCCATACCGTAGGGTCTTTGAGGTTGGCGCGGTGCGCTCAACCCGGGGAGTCGACCCAACGAAGCATACACCTCCCCTATATAAGCTATTTGTCCGATTCCCACACCTGTGTAGCTTGCACCTCCGATCAGGACATCGACCCCAACTTCCGAACTCGACTAAAAAGACCGCACCAGCACCTTGGTGTGCACCTTGCAACGCACAGTGCCAACATTCGCCTTCCTGCACATGGCAGGTCATCGGACCCAAATTCCGACCTCATGAGCATACCTACTAATCGAATCGGTCATCGGACCCAACTTCCGACTTCATCCATACCGTAGGGTCTTTGAGGTTGGCGCGGTGCGCTCAACCTGGGGAGTCGACCCATCGAAGCATACACCTCCCCTATATAAGCTATTTGTCCGATTCCGACACCTGTGTAGTTTGCACCTCCGCTCAGGACATCGACCCCAACTTCCGAACTCGCCTGCAACGACCGAACCAGCGCCTTGGTGCGCACCAAAAGTGCGCACTTTTGGAGGGCACTTTTGTGCGCTCCAAAGGTGCGCACTTTTGGAGGGCACTTTTGTGCGCTCCAAAGGTGCGCACTTTTGGAGGGCACTTTTTGGAGGGCACTTTTGTGCGCTCCAAAGGTGCGCACTTTTGGAGGGCACTTTTTGGAGGGCACTTTTCTGCGCTCCAAAGGTGCGCACTTTTGGAGGGCACTTTTTGGAGGGCACTTTTCTGCGCTCCAAAGGTGCGCACTTTTGGAGGGCACTTTTTGGAGGGCACTTTTCTGCGCTCCAAAGGTGCGCACTTTTGGAGGGCACTTTTTGGAGGGCACTTTTCTGCGCTCCAAAGGTGCGCACTTTTGGAGGGCACTTTTGTGCACTCCAAAGGTGCACACTTTTGGAGGGCACTTTTTGGAGGGCACTTTTCTGCACTCCAAAGGTGCGCACTTTTGGAGGGCACTTTTTGGAGGGCACTTTTGTGCGCTCCAAAGGTGCGCACTTTTGGAGGGCACTTTTTGGAGGGCACTTTTGTGCGCTCCAAAGGTGCGCACTTTTGGAGGGCACTTTTGTGCACTCCAAAGGTGCGCACTTTTGGAGGGCACTTTTCCTGCGCTCCAAAGGTGCACACCTAGGTGAGCACCTTCGACCACACCTTGTAGCACACCAAACTCTGACTTTCGACTTCATCCGCAATGCAGGGTCTTTGAGGTTGGCGCAATGCGCACAACCAGGGGAGTCGACCCATCAAACCCAACACCTCCCCTATATAAGCTATTTGTCTGATTCTCATACATGCGTAGCCTGCAGGAGCAATTAGGACATCGACCCCAACTTTCGGCTTCTAAACGAAAACAAGGTCTTTGAGGTTGGTGTAATGCGAACAACTAGGGGAGTCAACCCATCAAACCCAACACCTCCCCTATATAAGCTATTTGTCTGATTCTCATACATGTGTAGTCTACAGGAGCAATTAGGACATCGACCCCAACTTTTGACTTCTTAACGAAAACAAGGTCTTTGAGGTTGACGTAATGCGCACAACCAGGGGAGTCGACCCATCAAACCCAACACCTCCCCTATATAAGCTATTTGTCCGATTCTCATACATGTGTAGCCTACAGGAGCCATTAGGACATTGACCCCAACTTTTGACTTCTTAACGAAAACAAGGTCTTTGAGGTTGGCGTAATGCGCACAACCAAGGGAGTTGACCCATCAAACCCAACACCTCCCCTATATAAGCTATTTGTCTGATTCTCATACATGTGTAGCCTGCAACAACGATTAGGACATCCACCCCAACTTCTGAATTCGTCTGCGTTGACCGCACCAAAGGTGCACGCCTTGGTGCTCACCAAAATCCGACTTCCGACTTCTTCTGCTATGCGGGGTCTTTGAGGTTGGCGCAGTGCGCACAACCAGGGGAGTCAACCCACCGAATGCAACACCTCCCCTATATAAGCTATTTGTCTGATTCTCATACATGCGTAGACTGCAGCAATGATTAGGACATCCACCCCAACTTTTGACTTCTTAAACAAGACAGGGTCTTTGAAGTTGGTGCAGTGCACACAACCAGGGGAGTCGACCCATCAAACGCAACACCTCCCCTATATAAAGCTATTTGTCCGATTCTCATACGTGTAGTCTGCAGCAGCGATTAGGACATCGACCCCAACTTCCGAATTCGTTTGCATTGACCGCACCAAAGGTGCACGCCTTGGTGTGCACCTTGGAGTGCACTTTGGTGCTCACCTCGGTGCACACTTTGGTGTGCACCTCGGTGTGCACCAAAGGTGCGCACCTTGGAGCGCACCAAAGGTGTACACTTTGGAGCGCACCACATAGGGTCTTTGAGAGGTTGGCGCAGTGCGCACACCAAGGTGGGTGTTGAGGTGCGTGCCGAGGTGGGTGGGTGCTAGGGTGCGCTCCATGGTGGGTGCCAGGGTGGGTGCGTGCTAGGGTGGATTCCAAAGAGGGTCATAGGGTGGGTGCCAAGGTGGGTTGGTGATATAGTGGGTTCAAAGGTGGGTACTAGGGTGGGTTCCAAGGTGGGTCACAAGTTGGGTGCCAGGATGCGTGGGTGTTAGGTTGGGTGCCAAGGTGGGCTCCTGCGTGGGTGGGTGCTAGGGTGGGTTTCAAGGTGGACGCGAGGGCGGGTGCCAAGGTGGGTAACAAGTTGGGTGTTAGGATGGGTGAGTGCTAGAGTGGGTGCCAAGGTGGGTGGGTGCTAAGGTGGATGCCAAGGTGGTTCACAGGGTGGGTGGGTTCTAGGGTGAGTTCCAAGGTGGGTCACAGGTTTAGTGCTAGGGTGCGTGTCAAGGCGGGTGTCGAGGTGCCTGGGTGCTAGGGTGTGGATGCCAATGTGGGTCATAGGGTGGGTACTAGGGTGGGCTGCAATGTGGGTGCCAAGGTGGGTAACATGCTCGGTTGGTTCTAAATTGGGTGTCAGGGTGGGTGTGCACCCACCTTGCCCGAGGTGGGTGCCAAGGTGCCAGTGTGGGTGGGTGCTAAGGTGGATGCCAAGGTGGGTGAGAAGGTGGGTGATAGGTTGAGTGGTAGGATGGGTGGGTGCCAAGATGGGTCACAGGGTGGGTGCAAGGGTGGGTAGGTGCTAGGGTTGGTGTCAGGGTGGGTGGGTGCTAGGTTGGGTTCCAAGGTGGGTGCGAGGGTGAGTGTCAAGGTGGGTCACAGGTTAGGTGCTAGGATGGGTGAGTGCTAGGGTGCAAAGGTGCCAGAATGGGTGCTAGGATGGGTCGATGCTAGGGTGAGTGGCAAGGTGGGTCCACAAGTGTCAAGGTGGGTGCCGAGGTGGGTGCCAACTTGGGTTCCAAGGTGGGTGCCAAGTGGGCGACTGCTATGGTGGATGCCAAGGTGGGTCACGGGGTGGGTGCCAAGTTGCTAGGTTGTGTTCCAAGGTGGGTGCCAACGTGGCTGCTAGGGTGCGTGGGTTAAAGGGTGTGTCACAACGTGGGTGCCAGGATGGGTGCGCACCCACACTGGCCAAGACGGGTGCAAGGTTGGGTTCCAAGCCCGGTCACAGGCTGGGTGCTAGGATGGGTGGGTGCCAAGGTGGGCACCAGGGTGGGTGCACCCACCCTGGCCAAGGTGGGTCACGGGGTGGGTCCTAGGGTGGGTAACAGGGTGGGTACTAAGGTGCGTGCCAAGGTGGGTCATGGGGTGGGTGCCAAGGTGGGCACCAGGGTGGGTGTGCACCAACCCTAGCCAGGGTAGGTCACGGGGTGGTTGTCGGGGTGGGCGTCAAGGAGCCAAGGTGGGTGGCAAGTAGCCAAGTTGCGTGCCAAGGTGGGTGTCGGGGTGGGTGCCAAGGATCCAAGGTGGGTGCCAAGGAACCAAGGTGGGTGTCTGGGTGGGTGCCGAGGTGGGAGCCAGGGTGGGTCCCAAGGTGAGTGCAAAGGTGGGTGCCAGGGTCAAGGTGAGTGCCAATGTGGGTTCCAAGGTGCCAGGGTCAGGGTGAGTGCCAATGTGGGTTCAAAGGTGCTAAGTTGGGTGCGAGGTTGGGTGCGAGGGTGGGTGGGTGCCAAGGTGTGCTAGGTGGAAGCCCGGGTGGGTCGGCATCCCATGGGTGTCGAGTTGGGTGCCTGATGGGTGCTTCTTGTCAAGTTTTAGTCGTCGGGACTCATTTCGAGCCTTAGAGGTCGTTTCTTGTCCGGTTGCCCTGTCTTCGACCTGGGAACCCAATTTTGGTCCTCGGGTCCCATTTTTTTTTGTCTCGCATCCCACTTTTGGCCTGTGGCCTTTTCGGGGTCGATTCTCGTTTTGGGCATCAGAGCATGTTTCTTCTCCTAAAACCCAATATTTGTTTATTAAGTCTCGGAACACATTTTTGTTCTCGTGGACCCATCATGGGTCTTGGAACGCATTTGTGGTCCTTGGGTCCCATTTTGCATCCCGAAACTTGTGTTTTGGTGCTTGATCCCTATTTTGGGTGCCCACCTTGCACCAAGTGCGCACCCGGGGCAAACCGAGCGCCTTGGTGCACCGGGGCAAGATCGAGCGTGCACCCGAGGCGCCCCGAACATGCACCAAGGTGCACTCGGCCCACATGTGAGCGCAGGTCGTTGCGCCCGAGGTGGTGTGTGGGCACCGCGTTGCAGACGGGACACTGCACGCACACGACGCCCCGTCCAGGTGCACGCACGTAGGCCGGGCCGGGTGCACACCCGACGCCCTAGCAAGGTGCGCGCACCCGGGCAGGGCTCACACTTGGCGAACGGGGCGCACTTCGCGAGGGAGGGTGTGCACCTCGACGGGGGTGGGTGGCCGGGGTGGATTCGCACGTGGGTCGCGGTTTGCTAAGTACACACTGCGACAAGCTCATAACGGGTGCGATCATACCAGCGTTAGTGCACCGGATCCCATCAGAACTCCGCAGTTAAGCGCGCTTGGGCCGGAGTAGTACTGGGATGGGTGACCTCCCGGGAAGTCCCGGTGTTGCACCCTTTCTTAGTTTTTCGCCGGGCGTCGCAATGCTATTTGAATAAACCTTTTGCCCGTTTGCGTTCTCGTCGGGGCCGGGCCGGGCCGGGGTGCGCTGCCCGCACTACCGCGCGCGCGGGGGCGACACCGAGCGCGCACCCGAGGTGCCCCGAGCACACAGGCCACGGTGCAACCCGGGCGTTGTGCGCGCACCCCGGTGCGCCCGAGGTGCTGCGCGCGCACCCAGGTGAAATCGGTGTGCACCTCGGCCAGTGCGCGCTCGGTCGAGTCGCGCACGTTGGCCAAGGTGCACGGTGATGTTTCTTACTCTAAGGTTCCGCACCAGACGCCCGGGACAGGTGAGCGAAGCTGGGCGGGGCCGGGTGCGCGGCCGGGGCAGGTGCACGCAGCTGGAGAGAGCTTTGGAGCACACCAGAGGTGCGCACCTTGGAGCACACTTCGGAGCGCACCAATGATGCGCTCCATTCAAAAGTTTCCTGAAAAGGCAAAAAAAGTTGAGATTATAGAATTTCCCACTTGAGAGATTGTAAAAAAAAAAAATTTAAAATGAAGGAAACGCGGGTGCCAAGGTGTGCGCGCCCGGGTGCGCAGCCCAGCCAAGGTGTGCGCACCAAGGCGCCCACCCTGGCGAAGGTGCACGCAAGGTGCGCACCCGAGGCAAACCGGACAATTAACCCAACTTTCGACTTCGCGCGCACCTGCGCACCTTGGAGCGCACTTCGGAGCGCTCCTTGGTGCGCACCAATCTTGGGCACCTCGGAGTGCACCATGGCGCCCACCAAGGTGCGCACCCGGGGCAAACCGAGCTCCGACTTCGTGCGCACCTTGGAGCGCACGAAAGGTGCGCACCATGGCGCCCACCAAGGTGCGCAGCCCAGCCAAGGCGTGCGCATCAAGGTGCGCACCCTGGCGAAGGTGCGCACCCGGGGCAAACCGAGCTCCGACTTCGTGCGCACCTTGGAGCGCACAAAGGGTGCGCAACCCAGCCAAGGTGTGCGCACCCCGGGCAAACCGAGCTCCGAATCGTGCGCACCTTGGAGCACACTTCGGAGCCCTCCTTGGTGCGCACCGATGTTGCGCACCTCGGAGCGCACCCGGGGAAAACAATGCAATTAACCCGACTTTCGACTTCGTGGGCACCTCGGAGCGCTCTCGGGTTCGCACCTCGGAGCACACCGAGGTGCGCACCTTTGATGCGCTGCCTTCACCAATTTCCAGAAAAGGCAAGAAAACATTGAGAAGGTGTGCGCACCGAGGTGCCCACCCTGGCGAAGGTGCACGCGAGGTGCGCACCCGGGGCAAACCGGGCTCCGACTTCGTGCACGCCATGCTGCGCACCTTGGAGGGCCATGGTGCGCACCTTGGAGCACACTTCGGAGCGCTCAATGGTGCCCAACCCAGCCAAGGTGCCCACCGCGGCGAAGGTGCACGCGAGGTGCGCACCCGGGGCAAACCGGGCTCCGACTTCGTGCACGCCGCACCTTGGAGCACACTTCGGAGCGCTCCTTGGTGCGCACCAGGGCGCGCAACCCAGCCGAGGTGCCCACCCCGGCGAAGGTGCACGCGGGGTGCGCACCCGGGGCAAACCGGGCTCCGACTTCGTGCACGCCATGGTGCCCACCGCGCCAAGGTGCACGCGAGGTGCGCACCCGGGGCAAACCGGGCTCCGACTTCGTGCACGCCGCACCTTGGAGCACACTTCGGAGCGCTCCTTGGTGCGCACCAGGGCGCGCAACCCAGCCGAGGTGCCCACCCCGGCGAAGGTGCACGCGAGGTGCGCACCCGGGGCAAACCGGGCTCCGACTTCGTGCACGCCATGGTGCCCACCGCGGCGAAGGTGCACGCGAGGTGCGCACCCGGGGCAAACCGGGCTCCGACTTCGTGCACGCCGCACCTTGGAGCACACTTCGGAGCGCTCCTTGGTGCGCACCATGGTGCCCACCAGGGCGCGCAACCCCGCCGAAGGTGCACGCGAGGTGCGCACCCGGGGCAAACCGGGCTCCGACTTCGTGCACGCCGCACCTTGGAGCACACTTCGGAGCGCTCCTTGGTGCGCACCAGGGCGCGCAACCCCGCCGAAGGTGCACGCGAGGTGCGCACCCGGGGCAAACCGGGCTCCGACTTCGTGCACGCCATGGTGCGCACCAGGGTGCCCACCGCGGCGAAGGTGCGCACCCGGGGCAAACCAGGCTCCGACTTCGTGCACGCCGCACCTTGGAGCACACTTCGGAGCGCTCCTTGGTGCGCACCAGGGCGCGCAACCCAGCCGAGGTGCCCACCCCGGCGAAGGTGCACGCGAGGTGCGCACCCGGGGCAAACCGGGCTCCGACTTCGTGCACGCCATGGTGCCCACCGCGGCGAAGGTGCGCACCCGGGGCAAACCGGGCTAGGACTTCGTGCACGCCGCACCTTGGAGCACACTTTGGAGCGCTCCTTGGTGCGCACCATGGTGCCCACCAGGCCGCGCAACCCAGCCAAGGTGTGCGCACCAAGGTGCACGCGAGGTGCGCACCCGGGGCAAACCGGGGTCCGGCTTCGTGCACGCCGCACCTTGGAGCACACATCGGGGCGCTCCCGGGTTCGCACCGGCGTTGCGCACCGTGGTGGGCACCTCGGAGCGCACCGTGGTGGGCACCTCGGAGCACACCAAGGTGGGCAGCGAGGTGCGCACCTTTGATGCGATGCCTTCACTAATTTCCATAAAAGGCAAAAAAAAACGAGATTTTAAAATTTCCGTTTTGAAAGATAGTGAGAAAAAGGGAATGCTGGTGCCATCTTGAGCCCGCCCTGGTGCGCAGCCCAGCCAAGGTGTGCGCACCAAGGTGCCCACCCTGGCGAAGGTGCGCGCCCGGGCAATTAACCCAACTTCCAACTTCGCGCGCGCCAGGGTGGGAGCGCACCCAACAACCGGGCCTGGGAAGAGCCAATGCGAGAAACCCCACCAAACGCTCTGACAAAAAAAGAGGGGGCGCTCCAGTAACCCCGCTTCGGAGCGCACCCTGGGCAAACCCAGCCAGGGTGCCCACCCCGGCCAAGGTGCAGGCGAGGTGCGCACCCGGGGCAAACCGGGCTCCGACAACGTGCACGCCGCACCTTGGAGCACACTTCGTAGCGCTCCCGGGTGCGCACCTCAGAGCACACCAAGGTGGGCAGCGAGGTGCGCACCTTTGATGCGCTGCCTTCACTAATTTCCAGAAAAGGCAAAAAAAAGAGGAGATTTTAAAATTTCCGTTTTGAAAGATAGTGAAAAAAACGGAACGCGGGTGCCATCTTGAGCCCGCCCTGGTGCACAGCCCAGGTAAGGTGCCCACCCTGGCAAAGGTGCGCACCCGGGCAATTAACCCTACTTCCGACTTCGTGCGCGCCAGGGTGGCAACCGGGCCTGGGAAGAGCCAATGCGAGAAACCCCACCAAACGCTCCGACAAAAAAAGAGGCGGCGCTCCAATAACCCCGCTTCGGAGCGCAGCCGGGGCAAACCCAGCCAAGGTGCCCACCCCGACGAAGGTGCACGCGAGGTGCGCACCCGGGGCAAACCGGGCTCCGACAACGTGCACGCAGCACCTTGGAGCACACTTCGAAGCACTCCCGGGTGCCCACCGGCGTTGCGCACCGTGGTGGGCAGCGAGGTGCGCACCTTTGATGCGCTGCCTTCACTAATTTCCAGAAAAGGCAAAAAAAAATGAGATTTTAAAATTTCCGTTTTGAAAGATAGTGAAAAAAACGGAACGCGGGTGCCATCTTGAGCCCGCCCTGGTGCGCAGCCCAGGCAAGGCATGCGCACCAAGGTGCCCACCCGCGGTGCACGCCCGGGGCAAACCGGGCTCCGACTTCGTGCAGGCCGCACCTTGGAGCACACTTCGGAGCGCTCCTTGGTGCGCACCATGGTGCCCACCAGGGCGCACCCGGGGCAAACCGGGCTCCGACTTCGTGCACGCCGCACCTTGGAGCACACATCGGAGCGCTCCCAGGTTCGCACCAGCGTTGCGCACCTTTGATGCGCTGCCTTCACTAATTTCCAGAAAAGGCAAAAAAAAACGATATTTTAAAATTTCCGTTCTGAAAGATAGTGAAAAAAACGGAACGCGGGTGCCATCTTGAGCCCTTCCTGGTGCGCAGCCCAGGCAAGTTGTGCGCACCAAGGTGCCCACCCTGGCGGAGGTGCGCGCCCGGGGCAAACCGGGCTCCGACTTCGTGCACTGCATGGTGCCCACCAAGGCGCGCAACCCAGCCAAGGTGCCCACCGCAGCGAAGGTGCACGCGAGGTGCGCACCCGAGGTGCACACCCGGGGCAAACCGAGCTCCGACTTCGTGCACGCCGCACCTTGGAGCACACTTCAGAGCGCTCCTTGGTGCGCACCAGGGCGCGCAACCCAGCCAAGGTGCTCACCCCGGCGAAGGTGCACGCGAGGTGCGCACCCGGGGCAAGCCGGGCTCGGACTTCGTGCACGCCGCACCTTGGAGCACACATCGGAGCGCTCCCGGGTTCGCACCAGCATTGCGCACCTTTGATGCGCTGCCTTCACTAATTTCCAGAAAAGGCAAAAAAAAAAAAAAAACGAGATTTTAAAATTTCCGTTTTGAAAGATAGTGAAAAAAACGGAACGCGGGTGCCATCTTGAGCCCGCCCTGGTGTGCAGCCCAGGCAAGTTGTGCGCACCAAGGCACCCACCCTGGCCAAGGTGGGTCACGGGGTGGGTCCTAGGGTGGGTAACGGGGTGGGTACTAAGGTGCGTGCCAAGGTGGGTCATGGGGTGGGTGCCAAGGTGGGCACCAGGGTGGGTGTGCACCAACCCTAGCCAGGGTAGGTCACGGGGTGGTTGTCGGGGTGGGCGTCAAGGAGCCAAGGTGGGTGGCAAGTAGCCAAGTTGCGTGCCAAGGTGGGTGTCGGGGTGGGTGCCAAGGATCCAAGGTGGGTGCCAAGGAACCAAGGTGGGTGTCTGGGTGGGTGCCGAGGTGGGAGCCAGGGTGGGTCCCAAGGTGAGTGCAAAGGTGGGTGCCAGGGTCAAGGTGAGTGCCAATGTGGGTTCCAAGGTGCCAGGGTCAGGGTGAGTGCCAATGTGGGTTCAAAGGTGCTAAGTTGGGTGCGAGGTTGGGTGCGAGGGTGGGTGGGTGCCAAGGTGTGCTAGGTGGAAGCCCGGGTGGGTCGGCATCCCATGGGTGTCGAGTTGGGTGCCTGATGGGTGCTTCTTGTCAAGTTTTAGTCGTCGGGACTCATTTCGAGCCTTAGAGGTCGTTTCTTGTCCGGTTGCCCTGTCTTCGACCTGGGAACCCAATTTTGGTCCTCGGGTCCCATTTTTTTTTGTCTCGCATCCCACTTTTGGCCTGTGGCCTTTTCGGGGTCGATTCTCGTTTTGGGCATCAGAGCATGTTTCTTCTCCTAAAACCCAATATTTGTTTATTAAGTCTCGGAACACATTTTTGTTCTCGTGGACCCATCATGGGTCTTGGAACGCATTTGTGGTCCTTGGGTCCCATTTTGCATCCCGAAACTTGTGTTTTGGTGCTTGATCCCTATTTTGGGTGCCCACCTTGCACCAAGTGCGCACCCGGGGCAAACCGAGCGCCTTGGTGCACCGGGGCAAGATCGAGCGTGCACCCGAGGCGCCCCGAACATGCACCAAGGTGCACTCGGCCCACATGTGAGCGCAGGTCGTTGCGCCCGAGGTGGTGTGTGGGCACCGCGTTGCAGACGGGACACTGCACGCACACGACGCCCCGTCCAGGTGCACGCACGTAGGCCGGGCCGGGTGCACACCCGACGCCCTAGCAAGGTGCGCGCACCCGGGCAGGGCTCACACTTGGCGAACGGGGCGCACTTCGCGAGGGAGGGTGTGCACCTCGACGGGGGTGGGTGGCCGGGGTGGATTCGCACGTGGGTCGCGGTTTGCTAAGTACACACTGCGACAAGCTCATAACGGGTGCGATCATACCAGCGTTAGTGCACCGGATCCCATCAGAACTCCGCAGTTAAGCGCGCTTGGGCCGGAGTAGTACTGGGATGGGTGACCTCCCGGGAAGTCCCGGTGTTGCACCCTTTTTTAGTTTTTCGCCGGGCGTCGCAATGCTATTTGAATAAACCTTTTGCCCGTTTGCGTTCTCGTCGGGGCCGGGCCGGGCCGGGGTGCGCTGCCCGCACTACCGCGCGCGCGGGGGCGACACCGAGCGCGCACCCGAGGCGCCCCGAGCACACAGGCCACGGTGCAACCCGGGCGTTGTGCGCGCACCCCGGTGCGCCCGAGGTGCTGCGCGCGCACCCAGGTGAAATCGGTGTGCACCTCGGCCAGTGCGCGCTCGGTCGAGTCGCGCACGTTGGCCAAGGTGCACGGTGATGTTTCTTACTCTAAGGTTCCGCACCAGACGCCCGGGACAGGTGAGCGAAGCTGGGCGGGGCCGGGTGCGCGGCCGGGGCAGGTGCACGCAGCTGGAGAGAGCTTTGGAGCACACCAGAGGTGCGCACCTTGGAGCACACTTCGGAGCGCACCAATGATGCGCTCCATTCAAAAGTTTCCTGAAAAGGCAAAAAAAGTTGAGATTATAGAATTTCCCACTTGAGAGATTGTAAAAAAAAAAAATTTAAAATGAAGGAAACGCGGGTGCCAAGGTGTGCGCGCCCGGGTGCGCAGCCCAGCCAAGGTGTGCGCACCAAGGCGCCCACCCTGGCGAAGGTGCACGCAAGGTGCGCACCCGAGGCAAACCGGACAATTAACCCAACTTTCGACTTCGCGCGCACCTGCGCACCTTGGAGCGCACTTCGGAGCGCTCCTTGGTGCGCACCAATCTTGGGCACCTCGGAGTGCACCATGGCGCCCACCAAGGTGCGCACCCGGGGCAAACCGAGCTCCGACTTCGTGCGCACCTTGGAGCGCACGAAAGGTGCGCACCATGGCGCCCACCAAGGTGCGCAGCCCAGCCAAGGCGTGCGCATCAAGGTGCGCACCCTGGCGAAGGTGCGCACCCGGGGCAAACCGAGCTCCGACTTCGTGCGCACCTTGGAGCGCACAAAGGGTGCGCAACCCAGCCAAGGTGTGCGCACCCCGGGCAAACCGAGCTCCGAATCGTGCGCACCTTGGAGCACACTTCGGAGCCCTCCTTGGTGCGCACCGATGTTGCGCACCTCGGAGCGCACCCGGGGAAAACAATGCAATTAACCCGACTTTCGACTTCGTGGGCACCTCGGAGCGCTCTCGGGTTCGCACCTCGGAGCACACCGAGGTGCGCACCTTTGATGCGCTGCCTTCACCAATTTCCAGAAAAGGCAAGAAAACATTGAGAAGGTGTGCGCACCGAGGTGCCCACCCTGGCGAAGGTGCACGCGAGGTGCGCACCCGGGGCAAACCGGGCTCCGACTTCGTGCACGCCATGCTGCGCACCTTGGAGGGCCATGGTGCGCACCTTGGAGCACACTTCGGAGCGCTCAATGGTGCCCAACCCAGCCAAGGTGCCCACCGCGGCGAAGGTGCACGCGAGGTGCGCACCCGGGGCAAACCGGGCTCCGACTTCGTGCACGCCGCACCTTGGAGCACACTTCGGAGCGCTCCTTGGTGCGCACCAGGGCGCGCAACCCAGCCGAGGTGCCCACCCCGGCGAAGGTGCACGCGGGGTGCGCACCCGGGGCAAACCGGGCTCCGACTTCGTGCACGCCATGGTGCCCACCGCGCCAAGGTGCACGCGAGGTGCGCACCCGGGGCAAACCGGGCTCCGACTTCGTGCACGCCGCACCTTGGAGCACACTTCGGAGCGCTCCTTGGTGCGCACCAGGGCGCGCAACCCAGCCGAGGTGCCCACCCCGGCGAAGGTGCACGCGAGGTGCGCACCCGGGGCAAACCGGGCTCCGACTTCGTGCACGCCATGG
>NW_026729017.1:165000-197500 GCF_030272615.1 Cryptomeria japonica | reverse complement strand
CGAGGCAAGGGATGCATCAAGGATAGCAATCATGTTGTGAGGCGAGATTCCAAAGGCTAAACGTGAGAGGCTGCAGGGTCGACTCAGAGAGGTCTATGCATGTGAGAGGCTGAAAGCAAGGTCAACTCGGAGCGGTCTATGCATCGGGCGCGCTTGGGGCGACTACCAGTGCCAACCCCTTATCCCGCGACGCGTCCGACAAAGAGAACGTTCCAAGGCGGCAGAGGAGGTTACCAGCCGAAGGATGCAGTAGCAATAACAGGTATAGTTCCGCGGCGGCCGAGAAGACTCACCGCATAGGAATCGGGATGCGAGGCGAGGGATGCGGCGGGAAGGCCCCGACGGCTAAACGGAAGAGGCTGCAGGGCCGCCTCGGAATGGTCCAAGCATCGGACGCGATTGGGACGACTACCAGTGCCAACCCCTTATCCCGCGATGCGTCCGATACACAGATAGTTCCAAGGCGGCCGAGGAGCCTCACCGCATATCAATCGGGGTGCGAGGCGAGGGATGGGGCGGGAAGGCCCCAACGGCTAGACGGAAGAGGCTTCAGGGCCACCTCGGAATGCTCCAAGCATCGGACGCGCTTGGGGCGACTACCAGTGCCAACCCCTTATCCCGCGATGCGTCCGATACACAGATGGTTCCAAGGCGGCCGAGGAGCCTCACCGCATAGCAATCGGGGGTGCGAGGCGAGGGATGGGGCGGGAAGGCCCCAACGGCTAGACGGAAGAGGCTTCAGGGCCGCCTCGGAATGGTCCAAGCATCGGACGCGCTTGGGGCGACTACCAGTGACAACCCCTCATCCCGCGATGCGTCCGATACGAAGATGGTTCCAAGGCGGCCGAGGAGCCTCACCGCATAGCAATCGGGGTGCGAGGTGGGGGATGCGGCGAGATGGCCCCAACGGCTAGACGGAAGAGGCCACAGGGCCGCGTCGGAATAGTCCAAGCATCGGACGCGCTTGGGGCGACTACCAGTGACAACCCCTTATCCCGCGATGCGTCCGATACGAAGATAGTTCCAAGGCGGCCGAGGAGCCTCACCGCATAGCAATCCGGGTGCGAGGTGGGGGATGCGGCGAGATGGCCCCAACGGCTAGACGGAAGAGGCTGCAGGGCCGCCTCGGAATAGTCCAAGCATCGGACGCGCTTGGGGCGACTACCAGTGACAACCCCTTATCCCGCGATGCTTCCGATACGAAGACAGTTCCAAGGCGGCCGAGGAGCCTCACCGCATAGCAATGGGGGTGCGAGGTGAGGGATGCGGCGAGATGGCCCCAACGGCTAGACGGAAGAGGCCACAGGGCCGCCTCGGAATAGTCCAAGCATCGGACGCGCTTGGGGCGACTACCAGTGACAACCCCTTATCCCGCGATGCATCCGATACGAAGATAGTTCCCAGGCGGCCGAGGAGCCTCACCGCATAGCAATCGGGGTGCGAGGCGAGGGATGCGGCGAGATGGCCCCAAAGGGTAGACGGAAGAGGCTGCGGGGCCGCCTCGGAATAGTCCAAGCATCGAACGCGCTTGGGGCGACTACCACTGCCAACCCCTTATCCCGCGATGCGTCCGATACACAGATAGTTCCGAGGCGGCCGAGGAGCTGGGGGATGCGGCGAGATGGCCCCAACGGCTAGACGGAAGAGGCTGCAGGGCCGCCTCGGAATAGTCCAAGCATCGGACGCGCTTGGGGCGACTACCAGTGACAACCCCTTATCCCGCGATGCGTCCGATACACAGATAGTTCCGAGGCGGCCAAGGAGCCTCACCGCATAGCAATCGTGGTGCGAGGTGGGGGATGCAGCGAGATGGCCCCAACGGCTAGACGGAAGAGGCTGCAGGGCCGCCTCGGAATGGTCCAAGCATCGGACGCGCTTGGGGCGACTACCACTGCCAACCCCTTATCCCGCGATGCGTCCGATACACAGATAGTTCCAAGGCGGCCGAGGAGCCTCACCGAATAGCAATCGGGGTGCGAGGCGAGGGATGCGGCGAGAAAGCCCCAACGGCTAGAGGGAAGAGGCTTCAGGTCCGCCTCGGAATGGTCCAAGCATCGGACGCGCTTGGGGCGACTACCAGTGACAACCCCTTATCCCGCGACGCGTCCGATACACAGATTGTTCCAAGGCGGCCGAGGAGCCTCACCGCATAGCAATCGGGGTGCGAGGCGAGGGATGCGGCGAGAAGGACCCAACGGCTAGACGGAAGAGGCTTCAGGGCCGCCTCGGAATGGTCCAAGCATCGGACGCGCTTGGGGCGACTACCAGTGACAACCCCTTATCCCGCGACGCGTCCGATACACAGATAGTTCCAAGGCGGCCGAGGAGCCTCACCGCATAGCAATCGGGGTGCGAGGCGAGGGATGCGGCGAGAAGGACCCAACGGCTAGACGGAAGAGGCTTCAGGTCCGCCTCGGAATGGTCCAAGCATCGGACGCGCTTGGGGCGACTACCAGTGACAACCCCTTATCCCGCGACGCGTCCGATACACAGATAGTTCCAAGGCAGCCGAGGAGCCTCACCGCATAGCAATCGGGGTGCGAGGCGAGGGATGCGGCGAGAAGGACCCAACGGCTAGACGGAAGAGGCTTCAGGGCCGCCTCGGAATGGTCCAAGCATCGGACGCGCTTGGGGCGACTACCAGTGACAACCACTTATCCCGCGATGCGTCCGATACACAGATAGTTCCAAGGCGGCCGAGGAGCCTCACCGCATAGCAATCGGGGTGCGAGGCGAGGGATGCGGCGAGAAGGACCCAACGGCTAGACGGAAGAGGCTTCAGGGCCGCCTCGGAATGGTCCAAACATCGGACGCGCTTGGGGCGACTACCAGTGACAACCCCTTATCCCGCGACGCGTCCGATACACAGATAGTTCCAAGGCGGCCGAGGAGCCTCACCGCATAGCAATCGGGGTGCGAGGCGAGGGATGCGGCAAGAAGGACCCAACGGCTAGACGGAAGAGGCTTCAGGGCCGCCTCAGAATGGTCCAAGCATCGGACGCGCTTGGGGCGACTACCAGTGACAACCCCTTATCCCGCGACGCGTCCGATACACAGATAGTTCCAAGGCGGCCGAGGAGCCTCACCGCATAGCAATCGGGGTGCGAGGCGAGGGATGCGGCGAGAAGGACCCAACGGCTAGACGGAAGAGGCTTCAGGTCCGCCTCGGAATGGTCCAAGCATCGGACGCGCTTGGGGTGACTACCAGTGACAACCCCTTATCCCGCGACGCGTCCGATACACAGATAGTTCCAAGGCGGCCGAGGAGCCTCACCGCATAGCAATCGGGGTGCGAGGCGAGGGATGCGGCGAGAAGGACCCAACGGCTAGACGGAAGAGGCTTCAGGGCCGCCTCGGAATGGTCCAAGCATCGGACGCGCTTGGGGCGACTACCAGTGACAACCCCTTATCCCGCGACGCGTCCGATACACAGATAGTTCCAAGGCGGCCGAGGAGCCTCACCGCATAGCAATCGGGGTGCGAGGCGAGGGATGCGGCGAGAAGGACCCAACGGCTAGACGGAAGAGGCTTCAGGGCCGCCTCGGAATGGTCCAAGCATCGGACGCGCTTGGGGCGACTACCAGTGACAACCCCTTATCCCGCGATGCGTCCGATACACAGATAGTTCCAAGGCGGCCGAGGAGCCTCACCGCATAGCAATCGGGGTGCGAGGCGAGGGATGCGGCGAGAAGGACCCAACGGCTAGACGGAAGAGGCTTCAGGGCCGCCTCGGAATGGTCCAAGCATCGGACGCGCTTGGGGCGACTACCAGTGACAACCCCTTATCCCGCGACGCGTCCGATACACAGATAGTTCCAAGGCGGCCGAGGAGCCTCACCGCATAGCAATCGGGGTGCGAGGCGAGGGATGCGGCGAGAAGGACCCAACGGCTAGACGGAAGAGGCTTCAGGGCCGCCTCGGAATGGTCCAAGCATCGGACGCGCTTGGGGCGACTACCAGTGACAACCCCTTATCCCGCGACGCGTCCGATACACAGATAGTTCCAAGGCGGCCGAGGAGCCTCACCGCATAGCAATCGGGGTGCGAGGCGAGGGATGCGGCGAGAAGGACCCAACGGCTAGACGGAAGAGGCTTCAGGGCCGCCTCGGAATGGTCCAAGCATCGGACGCGCTTGGGGCGACTACCAGTGACAACCCCTTATCCCGCGACGCGTCCGATACACAGATAGTTCCAAGGCGGCCGAGGAGCCTCACCGCATAGCAATCGGGGTGCGAGGCGAGGGATGCGGCGAGAAGGACCCAACGGCTAGACGGAAGAGGCTTCAGGGCCGCCTGGGAATGGTCCATGCATCGCACGCGCTTGGGGCGACTACCAGTGACAACCCCTTATCCCGCGACGCGTCCGATACACAGATAGTTCCAAGGCGGCCGAGGAGCCTCACCGCATAGCAATCGGGGTGCGAGGCGAGGGATGCGGCGAGAAGGACCCAACGGCTAGACGGAAGAGGCTTCAGGGCCGCCTCGGAATGGTCCAAGCATCGGACGCGCTTGGGGCGACTACCAGTGACAACCCCTTATCCCGCGACGCGTCCGATACACAGATAGTTCCAAGGCGGCCGAGGAGCCTCACCGCATAGCAATCGGGGTGCGAGTCGAGGGATGCGGCGAGAAGGACCCAACGGCTAGACGGAAGAGGCTTCAGGGCCGCCTCGGAATGGTCCAAGCATCGGACGCGCTTGGGGCGACTACCAGTGACAACCCCTTATCCCGCGATGCGTCTGATACACAGATAGTTCCAAGGCGGCCGAGGAGCCTCACCGCATAGCAATCGGGGTGCGAGGCAAGGGATGCGGCGAGAAGGACCCAACGGCTAGACGGAAGAGGCTTCAGGGCCGCCTCGGAATGGTCCAAGCATCGGACGCGCTTGGGGCGACTACCGTTGCCAACCCCTTATCCCGCGATGCGTCTGATACACAGATAGTTCCGAGGCGGCCGAGGAGCCTCACCGCATAGCAATCGGGTTGCGAGGCAGATTATTGGGAAGGGAACCCCCTGGGATGCGGCTCAAGCAGTGCCCAAAGGGACTGGAATGCGGAATCACATCGAGAGACCCAAATGCTATACGAGGGCTCAAATCGAATTATCGATTTGGCCACGACATGGACGCATCGGAACGACTACCTTTGCCGAACCACTCGCAATTGCATCCATACCGAAACCAATAGACATTTCCGTTAGAGCCCTCGCATAGCATTCGGGAATCTCGCATGCCCCTCTAAATCGACCAATGCTGGCGCTCAACGAAAATCCGAGCGCTACCACCGTTCGAGCGCCAGCATTGGTCGAGTTAGAGGGGCACGGGGGAGAATGCTCCAGTCAACACCTCCCCTATATAAGTTATTTGTCCGATTCTCGCACAACCGTAGTCTGCCTCGTCGAATCAAACAACGGTCCCAGATTCCGACTTCCGTTCCGTAGAGACCCAAAAGCTAGATGGAGGCTCGCAAGAAAGAGAGTCGGCGCATAGCAATCGGGTTTCTCGAACGTTTAGGGACCGAGCTCACTTGCGGATAGGGCAAAATCCGCCAAGCAACCCAAAAGCTAGACGGGGGCTCGAATCGAATCGCCTAGGCGGCCACAACAACGACGTATTGGATCGACTACCAGTGCCAAACCATTCAGCAAGACTAGTCTGTGTCGAGGCCGGATAGAGATTCTCAGAGAGCGCCCGTATAGCATTTAGGAGACCTGCCGCGTCCCTCACACTCGACAAATGGTGGTGCACGTTTATAAATCCGAGCGATCCCAACCCTTTCAAGCACCAACATCGGTCGAGATAGAGGGGCACGGAGGGGGCTGCGTGAGACAACACAGTCCCCTATATAAGTTATTTGTCCGATTCTCACACATCCGAAGAATGGTCATCAAATCGGACAACAGCCCAAACTTCCGACTTCCGTCCCAGAAAGCCCAAGAGCTATCTAAAACGTTCATGGCCGGAACTCGATCGCGGCTATACCAGTCCGCCAAGCAACCCAAAAGCTAGACTGGAGCTCTAGTCGAATCACCTCTGTGGCCATTGCAAGGACGTGTTGGAGCGACTACCATTGCCGAACCATTCCGCAGGTCGAGTCCATACCAAGGCCGCATAGAGATTCACGATGAGCTCCTGCATAGCAATCAGGAGACTTGCCGTGTCCATCACAATCGATAAATCCTGGTGCAAGATTTTTGCATCCGAGCGCTCCAACCAGTCGAGCACCAGCATCAATCGACATAAACGGGCACGGGGGGAGGATGCTCGAGAACACTACCTCCCCTATATAAGTTATTTGTCCGATTCTCAAGCAGCCGAAGTCTGGTCATCGAATCGGGTCAAAGACCACAACTTCCGACTTTACCCACAATGCAAGTCATCGAATCGAACATCGGCCCCCGAGTCGGACTCCATGCGTATGTCAGGTCATCGGACCCAAATTCCGCCTTCCTGCGCATGGCGGGCCATCAATATCAACTCGGTCATCGGACCCAAACTCCGCCTTTCTGCGCATGGCACGCCTTCAAATCGGTCATCGGACCCAAATTCCGCCTTCCTGTGCATGGCGGGCCATCAACATCAACTCGGTCATCGGACCCAAATTCCGCCTTTCTGCGCATGGCACGCCATCAACTCGGTCATCGGACCCAAATTCCGCCTTCCTGCGCATGGCAGGTCATCGGACACAAATTCAGACCTCGCCAATATGCCTACGTATCGAATCGGTCATCGGACCCAACTTCCGACTTCATCCATACTGTAGGGTCTTTGAGGTTGGCGCGGTGCGCTCAACCCGGGGAGTCGACCCATCGAAGCATACACCTCCCCTATATAAGCTATTTGTCCGATTCCCACACCTGTGTAGTTTGCACCTCTGACCAGGACATCGACCCCAACTTCCGAACTCGACTGCAACGACGGCACCAGCGCCTTGGTGCGCACCTTGCGACGCACAGTCCCAACATTCGCCTTCCTGCACATGGCAGGTCATCGGACCCAAATTCCGACCTCGCGAGTATGCCTACATATCGAATCGGTCATCGGACACAACTTCCGACTTCATCCATACCGTAGGGTCTTTGAGGTTGGCGCGGTGCGCTCAACCCGGGGAGTCGACCCAACGAAGCATACACCTCCCCTATATAAGCTATTTGTCCGATTCCCACACCTGTGTAGTTTGCACCTCCGATCAGGACATCGACCCCAACTTCCGAACTCGCCTGCAACGACCGAACCAGCGCCTTGGTGCGCACCTTGCAACGCACAGTGCCAACATTCGCCTTCCTGCACATGGCAGGTCATCGGACCCAAATTCCGACCTCGCGAGTATGCCTACATATCGAATCGGTCATCGGACCCAACTTCCGACTTCATCCATACCGTAGGGTCTTTGAGGTTGGCGCGGTGCGCTCAACCCGGGGAGTCGACCCAACGAAGCATACACCTCCCCTATATAAGCTATTTGTCCGATTCCCACACCTGTGTAGCTTGCACCTCCGATCAGGACATCGACCCCAACTTCCGAACTCGACTAAAAAGACCGCACCAGCACCTTGGTGTGCACCTTGCAACGCACAGTGCCAACATTCGCCTTCCTGCACATGGCAGGTCATCGGACCCAAATTCCGACCTCATGAGCATACCTACTAATCGAATCGGTCATCGGACCCAACTTCCGACTTCATCCATACCGTAGGGTCTTTGAGGTTGGCGCGGTGCGCTCAACCTGGGGAGTCGACCCATCGAAGCATACACCTCCCCTATATAAGCTATTTGTCCGATTCCGACACCTGTGTAGTTTGCACCTCCGCTCAGGACATCGACCCCAACTTCCGAACTCGCCTGCAACGACCGAACCAGCGCCTTGGTGCGCACCAAAAGTGCGCACTTTTGGAGGGCACTTTTGTGCGCTCCAAAGGTGCGCACTTTTGGAGGGCACTTTTGTGCGCTCCAAAGGTGCGCACTTTTGGAGGGCACTTTTTGGAGGGCACTTTTGTGCGCTCCAAAGGTGCGCACTTTTGGAGGGCACTTTTTGGAGGGCACTTTTCTGCGCTCCAAAGGTGCGCACTTTTGGAGGGCACTTTTTGGAGGGCACTTTTCTGCGCTCCAAAGGTGCGCACTTTTGGAGGGCACTTTTTGGAGGGCACTTTTCTGCGCTCCAAAGGTGCGCACTTTTGGAGGGCACTTTTTGGAGGGCACTTTTCTGCGCTCCAAAGGTGCGCACTTTTGGAGGGCACTTTTGTGCACTCCAAAGGTGCACACTTTTGGAGGGCACTTTTTGGAGGGCACTTTTCTGCACTCCAAAGGTGCGCACTTTTGGAGGGCACTTTTTGGAGGGCACTTTTGTGCGCTCCAAAGGTGCGCACTTTTGGAGGGCACTTTTTGGAGGGCACTTTTGTGCGCTCCAAAGGTGCGCACTTTTGGAGGGCACTTTTGTGCACTCCAAAGGTGCGCACTTTTGGAGGGCACTTTTCCTGCGCTCCAAAGGTGCACACCTAGGTGAGCACCTTCGACCACACCTTGTAGCACACCAAACTCTGACTTTCGACTTCATCCGCAATGCAGGGTCTTTGAGGTTGGCGCAATGCGCACAACCAGGGGAGTCGACCCATCAAACCCAACACCTCCCCTATATAAGCTATTTGTCTGATTCTCATACATGCGTAGCCTGCAGGAGCAATTAGGACATCGACCCCAACTTTCGGCTTCTAAACGAAAACAAGGTCTTTGAGGTTGGTGTAATGCGAACAACTAGGGGAGTCAACCCATCAAACCCAACACCTCCCCTATATAAGCTATTTGTCTGATTCTCATACATGTGTAGTCTACAGGAGCAATTAGGACATCGACCCCAACTTTTGACTTCTTAACGAAAACAAGGTCTTTGAGGTTGACGTAATGCGCACAACCAGGGGAGTCGACCCATCAAACCCAACACCTCCCCTATATAAGCTATTTGTCCGATTCTCATACATGTGTAGCCTACAGGAGCCATTAGGACATTGACCCCAACTTTTGACTTCTTAACGAAAACAAGGTCTTTGAGGTTGGCGTAATGCGCACAACCAAGGGAGTTGACCCATCAAACCCAACACCTCCCCTATATAAGCTATTTGTCTGATTCTCATACATGTGTAGCCTGCAACAACGATTAGGACATCCACCCCAACTTCTGAATTCGTCTGCGTTGACCGCACCAAAGGTGCACGCCTTGGTGCTCACCAAAATCCGACTTCCGACTTCTTCTGCTATGCGGGGTCTTTGAGGTTGGCGCAGTGCGCACAACCAGGGGAGTCAACCCACCGAATGCAACACCTCCCCTATATAAGCTATTTGTCTGATTCTCATACATGCGTAGACTGCAGCAATGATTAGGACATCCACCCCAACTTTTGACTTCTTAAACAAGACAGGGTCTTTGAAGTTGGTGCAGTGCACACAACCAGGGGAGTCGACCCATCAAACGCAACACCTCCCCTATATAAAGCTATTTGTCCGATTCTCATACGTGTAGTCTGCAGCAGCGATTAGGACATCGACCCCAACTTCCGAATTCGTTTGCATTGACCGCACCAAAGGTGCACGCCTTGGTGTGCACCTTGGAGTGCACTTTGGTGCTCACCTCGGTGCACACTTTGGTGTGCACCTCGGTGTGCACCAAAGGTGCGCACCAAAGGTGTACACTTTGGAGCGCACCACATAGGGTCTTTGAGAGGTTGGCGCAGTGCGCACACCAAGGTGGGTGTTGAGGTGCGTGCCGAGGTGGGTGGGTGCTAGGGTGCGCTCCATGGTGGGTGCCAGGGTGGGTGCGTGCTAGGGTGGATTCCAAAGAGGGTCATAGGGTGGGTGCCAAGGTGGGTTGGTGATATAGTGGGTTCAAAGGTGGGTACTAGGGTGGGTTCCAAGGTGGGTCACAAGTTGGGTGCCAGGATGCGTGGGTGTTAGGTTGGGTGCCAAGGTGGGCTCCTGCGTGGGTGGGTGCTAGGGTGGGTTTCAAGGTGGACGCGAGGGCGGGTGCCAAGGTGGGTAACAAGTTGGGTGTTAGGATGGGTGAGTGCTAGAGTGGGTGCCAAGGTGGGTGGGTGCTAAGGTGGATGCCAAGGTGGTTCACAGGGTGGGTGGGTTCTAGGGTGAGTTCCAAGGTGGGTCACAGGTTTAGTGCTAGGGTGCGTGTCAAGGCGGGTGTCGAGGTGCCTGGGTGCTAGGGTGTGGATGCCAATGTGGGTCATAGGGTGGGTACTAGGGTGGGCTGCAATGTGGGTGCCAAGGTGGGTAACATGCTCGGTTGGTTCTAAATTGGGTGTCAGGGTGGGTGTGCACCCACCTTGCCCGAGGTGGGTGCCAAGGTGCCAGTGTGGGTGGGTGCTAAGGTGGATGCCAAGGTGGGTGAGAAGGTGGGTGATAGGTTGAGTGGTAGGATGGGTGGGTGCCAAGATGGGTCACAGGGTGGGTGCAAGGGTGGGTAGGTGCTAGGGTTGGTGTCAGGGTGGGTGGGTGCTAGGTTGGGTTCCAAGGTGGGTGCGAGGGTGAGTGTCAAGGTGGGTCACAGGTTAGGTGCTAGGATGGGTGAGTGCTAGGGTGCAAAGGTGCCAGGGTGGGTGCTAGGATGGGTCGATGCTAGGGTGAGTGGCAAGGTGGGTCCACAAGTGTCAAGGTGGGTGCCGAGGTGGGTGCCAACTTGGGTTCCAAGGTGGGTGCCAAGTGGGCGACTGCTATGGTGGATGCCAAGGTGGGTCACGGGGTGGGTGCCAAGTTGCTAGGTTGTGTTCCAAGGTGGGTGCCAACGTGGCTGCTAGGGTGCGTGGGTTAAAGGGTGTGTCACAACGTGGGTGCCAGGATGGGTGCGCACCCACACTGGCCAAGACGGGTGCAAGGTTGGGTTCCAAGCCCGGTCACAGGCTGGGTGCTAGGATGGGTGGGTGCCAAGGTGGGCACCAGGGTGGGTGCACCCACCCTGGCCAAGGTGGGTCACGGGGTGGGTCCTAGGGTGGGTAACAGGGTGGGTACTAAGGTGCGTGCCAAGGTGGGTCATGGGGTGGGTGCCAAGGTGGGCACCAGGGTGGGTGTGCACCAACCCTAGCCAGGGTAGGTCACGGGGTGGTTGTCGGGGTGGGCGTCAAGGAGCCAAGGTGGGTGGCAAGTAGCCAAGTTGCGTGCCAAGGTGGGTGTCGGGGTGGGTGCCAAGGATCCAAGGTGGGTGCCAAGGAACCAAGGTGGGTGTCTGGGTGGGTGCCGAGGTGGGAGCCAGGGTGGGTCCCAAGGTGAGTGCAAAGGTGGGTGCCAGGGTCAAGGTGAGTGCCAATGTGGGTTCCAAGGTGCCAGGGTCAGGGTGAGTGCCAATGTGGGTTCAAAGGTGCTAAGTTGGGTGCGAGGTTGGGTGCGAGGGTGGGTGGGTGCCAAGGTGTGCTAGGTGGAAGCCCGGGTGGGTCGGCATCCCATGGGTGTCGAGTTGGGTGCCTGATGGGTGCTTCTTGTCAAGTTTTAGTCGTCGGGACTCATTTCGAGCCTTAGAGGTCGTTTCTTGTCCGGTTGCCCTGTCTTCGACCTGGGAACCCAATTTTGGTCCTCGGGTCCCATTTTTTTTTGTCTCGCATCCCACTTTTGGCCTGTGGCCTTTTCGGGGTCGATTCTCGTTTTGGGCATCAGAGCATGTTTCTTCTCCTAAAACCCAATATTTGTTTATTAAGTCTCGGAACACATTTTTGTTCTCGTGGACCCATCATGGGTCTTGGAACGCATTTGTGGTCCTTGGGTCCCATTTTGCATCCCGAAACTTGTGTTTTGGTGCTTGATCCCTATTTTGGGTGCCCACCTTGCACCAAGTGCGCACCCGGGGCAAACCGAGCGCCTTGGTGCACCGGGGCAAGATCGAGCGTGCACCCGAGGCGCCCCGAACATGCACCAAGGTGCACTCGGCCCACATGTGAGCGCAGGTCGTTGCGCCCGAGGTGGTGTGTGGGCACCGCGTTGCAGACGGGACACTGCACGCACACGACGCCCCGTCCAGGTGCACGCACGTAGGCCGGGCCGGGTGCACACCCGACGCCCTAGCAAGGTGCGCGCACCCGGGCAGGGCTCACACTTGGCGAACGGGGCGCACTTCGCGAGGGAGGGTGTGCACCTCGACGGGGGTGGGTGGCCGGGGTGGATTCGCACGTGGGTCGCGGTTTGCTAAGTACACACTGCGACAAGCTCATAACGGGTGCGATCATACCAGCGTTAGTGCACCGGATCCCATCAGAACTCCGCAGTTAAGCGCGCTTGGGCCGGAGTAGTACTAGGATGGGTGACCTCCCGGGAAGTCCCGGTGTTGCACCCTTTCTTAGTTTTTCGCCGGGCGTCGCAATGCTATTTGAATAAACCTTTTGCCCGTTTGCGTTCTCGTCGGGGCCGGGCCGGGCCGGGGTGCGCTGCCCGCACTACCGCGCGCGCGGGGGCGACACCGAGCGCGCACCCGAGGCGCCCCGAGCACACAGGCCACGGTGCAACCCGGGCGTTGTGCGCGCACCCCGGTGCGCCCGAGGTGCTGCGCGCGCACCCAGGTGAAATCGGTGTGCACCTCGGCCAGTGCGCGCTCGGTCGAGTCGCGCACGTTGGCCAAGGTGCACGGTGATGTTTCTTACTCTAAGGTTCCGCACCAGACGCCCGGGACAGGTGAGCGAAGCTGGGCGGGGCCGGGTGCGCGGCCGGGGCAGGTGCACGCAGCTGGAGAGAGCTTTGGAGCACACCAGAGGTGCGCACCTTGGAGCACACTTCGGAGCGCACCAATGATGCGCTCCATTCAAAAGTTTCCTGAAAAGGCAAAAAAAGTTGAGATTATAGAATTTCCCACTTGAGAGATTGTAAAAAAAAAAAATTTAAAATGAAGGAAACGCGGGTGCCAAGGTGTGCGCGCCCGGGTGCGCAGCCCAGCCAAGGTGTGCGCACCAAGGCGCCCACCCTGGCGAAGGTGCACGCAAGGTGCGCACCCGAGGCAAACCGGACAATTAACCCAACTTTCGACTTCGCGCGCACCTGCGCACCTTGGAGCGCACTTCGGAGCGCTCCTTGTTGCGCACCAATCTTGGGCACCTCGGAGTGCACCATGGCGCCCACCAAGGTGCGCACCCGGGGCAAACCGAGCTCCGACTTCGTGCGCACCTTGGAGCGCACGAAAGGTGCGCACCATGGCGCCCACCAAGGTGCGCAGCCCAGCCAAGGCGTGCGCATCAAGGTGCGCACCCTGGCGAAGGTGCGCACCCGGGGCAAACCGAGCTCCGACTTCGTGCGCACCTTGGAGCGCACAAAGGGTGCGCAACCCAGCCAAGGTGTGCGCACCCCGGGCAAACCGAGCTCCGAATCGTGCGCACCTTGGAGCACACTTCGGAGCCCTCCTTGGTGCGCACCGATGTTGCGCACCTCGGAGCGCACCCGGGGAAAACAATGCAATTAACCCGACTTTCGACTTCGTGGGCACCTCGGAGCGCTCTCGGGTTCGCACCTCGGAGCACACCGAGGTGCGCACCTTTGATGCGCTGCCTTCACCAATTTCCAGAAAAGGCAAGAAAACATTGAGAAGGTGTGCGCACCGAGGTGCCCACCCTGGCGAAGGTGCACGCGAGGTGCGCACCCGGGGCAAACCGGGCTCCGACTTCGTGCACGCCATGCTGCGCACCTTGGAGGGCCATGGTGCGCACCTTGGAGCACACTTCGGAGCGCTCAATGGTGCCCAACCCAGCCAAGGTGCCCACCGCGGCGAAGGTGCACGCGAGGTGCGCACCCGGGGCAAACCGGGCTCCGACTTCGTGCACGCCGCACCTTGGAGCACACTTCGGAGCGCTCCTTGGTGCGCACCAGGGCGCGCAACCCAGCCGAGGTGCCCACCCCGGCGAAGGTGCACGCGGGGTGCGCACCCGAGGCAAACCGGGCTCCGACTTCGTGCACGCCATGGTGCCCACCGCGGCGAAGGTGCACGCGAGGTGCGCACCCGGGGCAAACCGGGCTCCGACTTCGTGCACGCCGCACCTTGGAGCACACTTCGGAGCGCTCCTTGGTGCGCACCAGGGCGCGCAACCCAGCCGAGGTGCCCACCCCGGCGAAGGTGCACGCGAGGTGCGCACCCGGGGCAAACCGGGCTCCGACTTCGTGCACGCCATGGTGCCCACCGCGGCGAAGGTGCACGCGAGGTGCGCACCCGGGGCAAACCGGGCTCCGACTTCGTGCACGCCGCACCTTGGAGCACACTTCGGAGCGCTCCTTGGTGCGCACCATGGTGCCCACCAGGGCGCGCAACCCCGCCGAAGGTGCACGCGAGGTGCGCACCCGGGGCAAACCGGGCTCCGACTTCGTGCACGCCGCACCTTGGAGCACACTTCGGAGCGCTCCTTGGTGCGCACCAGGGCGCGCAACCCCGCCGAAGGTGCACGCGAGGTGCGCACCCGGGGCAAACCGGGCTCCGACTTCGTGCACGCCGCACCTTGGAGCACACTTCGGAGCGCTCCTTGGTGCGCACCAGGGCGCGCAACCCAGCCGAGGTGCCCACCCCGGCGAAGGTGCACGCGAGGTGCGCACCCGGGGCAAACCGGGCTCCGACTTCGTGCACGCCATGGTGCCCACCGCGGCGAAGGTGCGCACCCGGGGCAAACCGGGCTAGGACTTCGTGCACGCCGCACCTTGGAGCACACTTCGGAGCGCTCCTTGGTGCGCACCATGGTGCCCACCAGGCCGCGCAACCCAGCCAAGGTGTGCGCACCAAGGTGCACGCGAGGTGCGCACCCGGGGCAAACCGGGGTCCGGCTTCGTGCACGCCGCACCTTGGAGCACACATCGGGGCGCTCCCGGGTTCGCACCGGCGTTGCGCACCGTGGTGGGCACCTCGGAGCGCACCGTGGTGGGCACCTCGGAGCACACCAAGGTGGGCAGCGAGGTGCGCACCTTTGATGCGATGCCTTCACTAATTTCCATAAAAGGCAAAAGAAAACGAGATTTTAAAATTTCCGTTTTGAAAGATAGTGAGAAAAAGGGAATGCTGGTGCCATCTTGAGCCCGCCCTGGTGCGCAGCCCAGCCAAGGTGTGCGCACCAAGGTGCCCACCCTGGCGAAGGTGCGCGCCCGGGCAATTAACCCAACTTCCAACTTCGCGCGCGCCAGGGTGGGAGCGCACCCAACAACCGGGCCTGGGAAGAGCCAATGCGAGAAACCCCACCAAACGCTCTGACAAAAAAAGAGGGGGCGCTCCAGTAACCCCGCTTCGGAGCGCACCCTGGGCAAACCCAGCCAGGGTGCCCACCCCGGCCAAGGTGCAGGCGAGGTGCGCACCCGGGGCAAACCGGGCTCCGACAACGTGCACGCCGCACCTTGGAGCACACTTCGTAGCGCTCCCGGGTGCGCACCTCAGAGCACACCAAGGTGGGCAGCGAGGTGCGCACCTTTGATGCGCTGCCTTCACTAATTTCCAGAAAAGGCAAAAAAAAGAGGAGATTTTAAAATTTCCGTTTTGAAAGATAGTGAAAAAAACGGAACGCGGGTGCCATCTTGAGCCCGCCCGGGTGCACAGCCCAGGTAAGGTGCCCACCCTGGCAAAGGTGCGCACCCGGGCAATTAACCCTACTTCCGACTTCGTGCGCGCCAGGGTGGCAACCGGGCCTGGGAAGAGCCAATGCGAGAAACCCCACCAAACGCTCCGACAAAAAAAGAGGCGGCGCTCCAATAACCCCGCTTCGGAGCGCAGCCGGGGCAAACCCAGCCAAGGTGCCCACCCCGACGAAGGTGCACGCGAGGTGCGCACCCGGGGCAAACCGGGCTCCGACAACGTGCACGCAGCACCTTGGAGCACACTTCGAAGCACTCCCGGGTGCCCACCGGCGTTGCGCACCGTGGTGGGCAGCGAGGTGCGCACCTTTGATGCGCTGCCTTCACTAATTTCCAGAAAAGGCAAAAAAAAATGAGATTTTAAAATTTCCGTTTTGAAAGATAGTGAAAAAAACGGAACGCGGGTGCCATCTTGAGCCCGCCCTGGTGCGCAGCCCAGGCAAGGCATGCGCACCAAGGTGCCCACCCGCGGTGCACACCCGGGGCAAACCGGGCTCCGACTTCGTGCAGGCCGCACCTTGGAGCACACTTCGGAGCGCTCCTTGGTGCGCACCATGGTGCCCACCAGGGCGCACCCGGGGCAAACCGGGCTCCGACTTCGTGCACGCCGCACCTTGGAGCACACATCGGAGCGCTCCCAGGTTCGCACCAGCGTTGCGCACCTTTGATGCGCTGCCTTCACTAATTTCCAGAAAAGGCAAAAAAAAACGATATTTTAAAATTTCCGTTCTGAAAGATAGTGAAAAAAACGGAACGCGGGTGCCATCTTGAGCCCTTCCTGGTGCGCAGCCCAGGCAAGTTGTGCGCACCAAGGTGCCCACCCTGGCGGAGGTGCGCGCCCGGGGCAAACCGGGCTCCGACTTCGTGCACTGCATGGTGCCCACCAAGGCGCGCAACCCAGCCAAGGTGCCCACCGCAGCGAAGGTGCACGCGAGGTGCGCACCCGAGGTGCACACCCGGGGCAAACCGAGCTCCGACTTCGTGCACGCCGCACCTTGGAGCACACTTCAGAGCGCTCCTTGGTGCGCACCAGGGCGCGCAACCCAGCCAAGGTGCTCACCCCGGCGAAGGTGCACGCGAGGTGCGCACCCGGGGCAAGCCGGGCTCGGACTTCGTGCACGCCGCACCTTGGAGCACACATCGGAGCGCTCCCGGGTTCGCACCAGCATTGCGCACCTTTGATGCGCTGCCTTCACTAATTTCCAGAAAAGGCAAAAAAAAAAAAAAAACGAGATTTTAAAATTTCCGTTTTGAAAGATAGTGAAAAAAACGGAACGCGGGTGCCATCTTGAGCCCGCCCTGGTGTGCAGCCCAGGCAAGTTGTGCGCACCAAGGCACCCACCCTGGCCAAGGTGGGTCACGGGGTGGGTCCTAGGGTGGGTAACGGGGTGGGTACTAAGGTGCGTGCCAAGGTGGGTCATGGGGTGGGTGCCAAGGTGGGCACCAGGGTGGGTGTGCACCAACCCTAGCCAGGGTAGGTCACGGGGTGGTTGTCGGGGTGGGCGTCAAGGAGCCAAGGTGGGTGGCAAGTAGCCAAGTTGCGTGCCAAGGTGGGTGTCGGGGTGGGTGCCAAGGATCCAAGGTGGGTGCCAAGGAACCAAGGTGGGTGTCTGGGTGGGTGCCGAGGTGGGAGCCAGGGTGGGTCCCAAGGTGAGTGCAAAGGTGGGTGCCAGGGTCAAGGTGAGTGCCAATGTGGGTTCCAAGGTGCCAGGGTCAGGGTGAGTGCCAATGTGGGTTCAAAGGTGCTAAGTTGGGTGCGAGGTTGGGTGCGAGGGTGGGTGGGTGCCAAGGTGTGCTAGGTGGAAGCCCGGGTGGGTCGGCATCCCATGGGTGTCGAGTTGGGTGCCTGATGGGTGCTTCTTGTCAAGTTTTAGTCGTCGGGACTCATTTCGAGCCTTAGAGGTCGTTTCTTGTCCGGTTGCCCTGTCTTCGACCTGGGAACCCAATTTTGGTCCTCGGGTCCCATTTTTTTTTGTCTCGCATCCCACTTTTGGCCTGTGGCCTTTTCGGGGTCGATTCTCGTTTTGGGCATCAGAGCATGTTTCTTCTCCTAAAACCCAATATTTGTTTATTAAGTCTCGGAACACATTTTTGTTCTCGTGGACCCATCATGGGTCTTGGAACGCATTTGTGGTCCTTGGGTCCCATTTTGCATCCCGAAACTTGTGTTTTGGTGCTTGATCCCTATTTTGGGTGCCCACCTTGCACCAAGTGCGCACCCGGGGCAAACCGAGCGCCTTGGTGCACCGGGGCAAGATCGAGCGTGCACCCGAGGCGCCCCGAACATGCACCAAGGTGCACTCGGCCCACATGTGAGCGCAGGTCGTTGCGCCCGAGGTGGTGTGTGGGCACCGCGTTGCAGACGGGACACTGCACGCACACGACGCCCCGTCCAGGTGCACGCACGTAGGCCGGGCCGGGTGCACACCCGACGCCCTAGCAAGGTGCGCGCACCCGGGCAGGGCTCACACTTGGCGAACGGGGCGCACTTCGCGAGGGAGGGTGTGCACCTCGACGGGGGTGGGTGGCCGGGGTGGATTCGCACGTGGGTCGCGGTTTGCTAAGTACACACTGCGACAAGCTCATAACGGGTGCGATCATACCAGCGTTAGTGCACCGGATCCCATCAGAACTCCGCAGTTAAGCGCGCTTGGGCCGGAGTAGTACTGGGATGGGTGACCTCCCGGGAAGTCCCGGTGTTGCACCCTTTTTTAGTTTTTCGCCGGGCGTCGCAATGCTATTTGAATAAACCTTTTGCCCGTTTGCGTTCTCGTCGGGGCCGGGCCGGGCCGGGGTGCGCTGCCCGCACTACCGCGCGCGCGGGGGCGACACCGAGCGCGCACCCGAGGCGCCCCGAGCACACAGGCCACGGTGCAACCCGGGCGTTGTGCGCGCACCCCGGTGCGCCCGAGGTGCTGCGCGCGCACCCAGGTGAAATCGGTGTGCACCTCGGCCAGTGCGCGCTCGGTCGAGTCGCGCACGTTGGCCAAGGTGCACGGTGATGTTTCTTACTCTAAGGTTCCGCACCAGACGCCCGGGACAGGTGAGCGAAGCTGGGCGGGGCCGGGTGCGCGGCCGGGGCAGGTGCACGCAGCTGGAGAGAGCTTTGGAGCACACCAGAGGTGCGCACCTTGGAGCACACTTCGGAGCGCACCAATGATGCGCTCCATTCAAAAGTTTCCTGAAAAGGCAAAAAAAGTTGAGATTATAGAATTTCCCACTTGAGAGATTGTAAAAAAAAAAAATTTAAAATGAAGGAAACGCGGGTGCCAAGGTGTGCGCGCCCGGGTGCGCAGCCCAGCCAAGGTGTGCGCACCAAGGCGCCCACCCTGGCGAAGGTGCACGCAAGGTGCGCACCCGAGGCAAACCGGACAATTAACCCAACTTTCGACTTCGCGCGCACCTGCGCACCTTGGAGCGCACTTCGGAGCGCTCCTTGGTGCGCACCAATCTTGGGCACCTCGGAGTGCACCATGGCGCCCACCAAGGTGCGCACCCAGGGCAAACCGAGCTCCGACTTCGTGCGCACCTTGGAGCGCACGAAAGGTGCGCACCATGGCGCCCACCAAGGTGCGCAGCCCAGCCAAGGCGTGCGCATCAAGGTGCGCACCCTGGCGAAGGTGCGCACCCGGGGCAAACCGAGCTCCGACTTCGTGCGCACCTTGGAGCGCACAAAGGGTGCGCAACCCAGCCAAGGTGTGCGCACCCCGGGCAAACCGAGCTCCGAATCGTGCGCACCTTGGAGCACACTTCGGAGCCCTCCTTGGTGCGCACCGATGTTGCGCACCTCGGAGCGCACCCGGGGAAAACAATGCAATTAACCCGACTTTCGACTTCGTGGGCACCTCGGAGCGCTCTCGGGTTCGCACCTCGGAGCACACCGAGGTGCGCACCTTTGATGCGCTGCCTTCACCAATTTCCAGAAAAGGCAAGAAAACATTGAGAAGGTGTGCGCACCGAGGTGCCCACCCTGGCGAAGGTGCACGCGAGGTGCGCACCCGGGGCAAACCGGGCTCCGACTTCGTGCACGCCATGCTGCGCACCTTGGAGGGCCATGGTGCGCACCTTGGAGCACACTTCGGAGCGCTCAATGGTGCCCAACCCAGCCAAGGTGCCCACCGCGGCGAAGGTGCACGCGAGGTGCGCACCCGGGGTAAACCGGGCTCCGACTTCGTGCACGCCGCACCTTGGAGCACACTTCGGAGCGCTCCTTGGTGCGCACCAGGGCGCGCAACCCAGCCGAGGTGCCCACCCCGGCGAAGGTGCACGCGGGGTGCGCACCCGGGGCAAACCGGGCTCCGACTTCGTGCACGCCATGGTGCCCACCGCGGCGAAGGTGCACGCGAGGTGCGCACCCGGGGCAAACCGGGCTCCGACTTCGTGCACGCCGCACCTTGGAGCACACTTCGGAGCGCTCCTTGGTGCGCACCAGGGCGCGCAACCCAGCCGAGGTGCCCACCCCAGCGAAGGTGCACGCGAGGTGCGCACCCGGGGCAAACCGGGCTCCGACTTCGTGCACGCCATGGTGCCCACCGCGGCGAAGGTGCACGCGAGGTGCGCACCCGGGGCAAACCGGGCTCCGACTTCGTGCACGCCATGGTGCCCACCGCGGCGAAGGTGCACGCGAGGTGCGCACCCGGGGCAAACCGGGCTCCGACTTCGTGCACGCCGCACCTTGGAGTACACTTCGGAGCGCTCCTTGGTGCGCACCATGGTGCCCACCAGGGCGCGCAACCCCGCCGAAGGTGCACGCGAGGTGCGCACCCGGGGCAAACCGGGCTCCGACTTCGTGCACGCCGCACCTTGGAGCACACTTCGGAGCGCTCCTTGGTGCGCACCAGGGCGCGCAACCCCGCCGAAGGTGCACGCGAGGTGCGCACCCGGGGCAAACCGGGCTCCGACTTCGTGCACGCCATGGTGCGCACCAGGGTGCCCACCGCGGCGAAGGTGCGCACCCGGGGCAAACCGGGCTCCGACTTCGTGCACGCCGCACCTTGGAGCACACTTCGGAGCGCTCCTTGGTGCGCACCAGGGCGCGCAACCCAGCCGAGGTGCCCACCCCGGCGAAGGTGCACGCGAGGTGCGCACCCGGGGCAAACCGGGCTCCGACTTCGTGCACGCCATGGTGCCCACCGCGGCGAAGGTGCGCACCCGGGGCAAACCGGGCTAGGACTTCGTGCACGCCGCACCTTGGAGCACACTTCGGAGCGCTCCTTGGTGCGCACCATGGTGCCCACCAGGCCGCGCAACCCAGCCAAGGTGTGCGCACCAAGGTGCACGCGAGGTGCGCACCCGGGGCAAACCGGGGTCCGGCTTCGTGCACGCCGCACCTTGGAGCACACATCGGGGCGCTCCCGGGTTCGCACCGGCGTTGCGCACCGTGGTGGGCACCTCGGAGCGCACCGTGGTGGGCACCTCGGAGCACACCAAGGTGGGCAGCGAGGTGCGCACCTTTGATGCGATGCCTTCACTAATTTCCATAAAAGGCAAAAGAAAACGAGATTTTAAAATTTCCGTTTTGAAAGATAGTGAGAAAAAGGGAATGCTGGTGCCATCTTGAGCCCGCCCTGGTGCGCAGCCCAGCCAAGGTGTGCGCACCAAGGTGCCCACCCTGGCGAAGGTGCGCGCCCGGGCAATTAACCCAACTTCCAACTTCGCGCGCGCCAGGGTGGGAGCGCACCCAACAACCGGGCCTGGGAAGAGCCAATGCGAGAAACCCCACCAAACGCTCTGACAAAAAAAGAGGGGGCGCTCCAGTAACCCCGCTTCGGAGCGCACCCTGGGCAAACCCAGCCAGGGTGCCCACCCCGGCCAAGGTGCAGGCGAGGTGCGCACCCGGGGCAAACCGGGCTCCGACAACGTGCACGCCGCACCTTGGAGCACACTTCGTAGCGCTCCCGGGTGCGCACCTCAGAGCACACCAAGGTGGGCAGCGAGGTGCGCACCTTTGATGCGCTGCCTTCACTAATTTCCAGAAAAGGCAAAAAAAAGAGGAGATTTTAAAATTTCCGTTTTGAAAGATAGTGAAAAAAACGGAACGCGGGTGCCATCTTGAGCCCGCCCTGGTGCACAGCCCAGGTAAGGTGCCCACCCTGGCAAAGGTGCGCACCCGGGCAATTAACCCTACTTCCGACTTCGTGCGCGCCAGGGTGGCAACCGGGCCTGGGAAGAGCCAATGCGAGAAACCCCACCAAACGCTCCGACAAAAAAAGAGGCGGCGCTCCAATAACCCCGCTTCGGAGCGCAGCCGGGGCAAACCCAGCCAAGGTGCCCACCCCGACGAAGGTGCACGCGAGGTGCGCACCCGGGGCAAACCGGGCTCCGACAACGTGCACGCAGCACCTTGGAGCACACTTCGAAGCACTCCCGGGTGCCCACCGGCGTTGCGCACCGTGGTGGGCAGCGAGGTGCGCACCTTTGATGCGCTGCCTTCACTAATTTCCAGAAAAGGCAAAAAAAAATGAGATTTTAAAATTTCCGTTTTGAAAGATAGTGAAAAAAACGGAACGCGGGTGCCATCTTGAGCCCGCCCTGGTGCGCAGCCCAGGCAAGGCATGCGCACCAAGGTGCCCACCCGCGGTGCACGCCCGGGGCAAACCGGGCTCCGACTTCGTGCAGGCCGCACCTTGGAGCACACTTCGGAGCGCTCCTTGGTGCGCACCATGGTGCCCACCAGGGCGCACCCGGGGCAAACCGGGCTCCGACTTCGTGCACGCCGCACCTTGGAGCACACATCGGAGCGCTCCCAGGTTCGCACCAGCGTTGCGCACCTTTGATGCGCTGCCTTCACTAATTTCCAGAAAAGGCAAAAAAAAACGATATTTTAAAATTTCCGTTCTGAAAGATAGTGAAAAAAACGGAACGCGGGTGCCATCTTGAGCCCTTCCTGGTGCGCAGCCCAGGCAAGTTGTGCGCACCAAGGTGCCCACCCTGGCGGAGGTGCGCGCCCGGGGCAAACCGGGCTCCGACTTCGTGCACTGCATGGTGCCCACCAAGGCGCGCAACCCAGCCAAGGTGCCCACCGCAGCGAAGGTGCACGCGAGGTGCGCACCCGAGGTGCACACCCGGGGCAAACCGAGCTCCGACTTCGTGCACGCCGCACCTTGGAGCACACTTCAGAGCGCTCCTTGGTGCGCACCAGGGCGCGCAACCCAGCCAAGGTGCTCACCCCGGCGAAGGTGCACGCGAGGTGCGCACCCGGGGCAAGCCGGGCTCGGACTTCGTGCACGCCGCACCTTGGAGCACACATCGGAGCGCTCCCGGGTTCGCACCAGCATTGCGCACCTTTGATGCGCTGCCTTCACTAATTTCCAGAAAAGGCAAAAAAAAAAAAAAAACGAGATTTTAAAATTTCCGTTTTGAAAGATAGTGAAAAAAACGGAACGCGGGTGCCATCTTGAGCCCGCCCTGGTGTGCAGCCCAGGCAAGTTGTGCGCACCAAGGCACCCACCCTGGCCAAGGTGGGTCACGGGGTGGGTCCTAGGGTGGGTAACGGGGTGGGTACTAAGGTGCGTGCCAAGGTGGGTCATGGGGTGGGTGCCAAGGTGGGCACCAGGGTGGGTGTGCACCAACCCTAGCCAGGGTAGGTCACGGGGTGGTTGTCGGGGTGGGCGTCAAGGAGCCAAGGTGGGTGGCAAGTAGCCAAGTTGCGTGCCAAGGTGGGTGTCGGGGTGGGTGCCAAGGATCCAAGGTGGGTGCCAAGGAACCAAGGTGGGTGTCTGGGTGGGTGCCGAGGTGGGAGCCAGGGTGGGTCCCAAGGTGAGTGCAAAGGTGGGTGCCAGGGTCAAGGTGAGTGCCAATGTGGGTTCCAAGGTGCCAGGGTCAGGGTGAGTGCCAATGTGGGTTCAAAGGTGCTAAGTTGGGTGCGAGGTTGGGTGCGAGGGTGGGTGGGTGCCAAGGTGTGCTAGGTGGAAGCCCGGGTGGGTCGGCATCCCATGGGTGTCGAGTTGGGTGCCTGATGGGTGCTTCTTGTCAAGTTTTAGTCGTCGGGACTCATTTCGAGCCTTAGAGGTCGTTTCTTGTCCGGTTGCCCTGTCTTCGACCTGGGAACCCAATTTTGGTCCTCGGGTCCCATTTTTTTTTGTCTCGCATCCCACTTTTGGCCTGTGGCCTTTTCGGGGTCGATTCTCGTTTTGGGCATCAGAGCATGTTTCTTCTCCTAAAACCCAATATTTGTTTATTAAGTCTCGGAACACATTTTTGTTCTCGTGGACCCATCATGGGTCTTGGAACGCATTTGTGGTCCTTGGGTCCCATTTTGCATCCCGAAACTTGTGTTTTGGTGCTTGATCCCTATTTTGGGTGCCCACCTTGCACCAAGTGCGCACCCGGGGCAAACCGAGCGCCTTGGTGCACCGGGGCAAGATCGAGCGTGCACCCGAGGCGCCCCGAACATGCACCAAGGTGCACTCGGCCCACATGTGAGCGCAGGTCGTTGCGCCCGAGGTGGTGTGTGGGCACCGCGTTGCAGACGGGACACTGCACGCACACGACGCCCCGTCCAGGTGCACGCACGTAGGCCGGGCCGGGTGCACACCCGACGCCCTAGCAAGGTGCGCGCACCCGGGCAGGGCTCACACTTGGCGAACGGGGCGCACTTCGCGAGGGAGGGTGTGCACCTCGACGGGGGTGGGTGGCCGGGGTGGATTCGCACGTGGGTCGCGGTTTGCTAAGTACACACTGCGACAAGCTCATAACGGGTGCGATCATACCAGCGTTAGTGCACCGGATCCCATCAGAACTCCGCAGTTAAGCGCGCTTGGGCCGGAGTAGTACTGGGATGGGTGACCTCCCGGGAAGTCCCGGTGTTGCACCCTTTCTTAGTTTTTCGCCGGGCGTCGCAATGCTATTTGAATAAACCTTTTGCCCGTTTGCGTTCTCGTCGGGGCCGGGCCGGGCCGGGGTGCGCTGCCCGCACTACCGCGCGCGCGGGGGCGACACCGAGTGCGCACCCGAGGCGCCCCGAGCACACAGGCCACGGTGCAACCCGGGCGTTGTGCGCGCACCCCGGTGCGCCCGAGGTGCTGCGCGCGCACCCAGGTGAAATCGGTGTGCACCTCGGCCAGTGCGCGCTCGGTCGAGTCGCGCACGTTGGCCAAGGTGCACGGTGATGTTTCTTACTCTAAGGTTCCGCACCAGACGCCCGGGACAGGTGAGCGAAGCTGGGCGGGGCCGGGTGCGCGGCCGGGGCAGGTGCACGCAGCTGGAGAGAGCTTTGGAGCACACCAGAGGTGCGCACCTTGGAGCACACTTCGGAGCGCACCAATGATGCGCTCCATTCAAAAGTTTCCTGAAAAGGCAAAAAAAGTTGAGATTATAGAATTTCCCACTTGAGAGATTGTAAAAAAAAAAAATTTAAAATGAAGGAAACGCGGGTGCCAAGGTGTGCGCGCCCGGGTGCGCAGCCCAGCCAAGGTGTGCGCACCAAGGCGCCCACCCTGGCGAAGGTGCACGCAAGGTGCGCACCCGAGGCAAACCGGACAATTAACCCAACTTTCGACTTCGCGCGCACCTGCGCACCTTGGAGCGCACTTCGGAGCGCTCCTTGGTGCGCACCAATCTTGGGCACCTCGGAGTGCACCATGGCGCCCACCAAGGTGCGCACCCGGGGCAAACCGAGCTCCGACTTCGTGCGCACCTTGGAGCGCACGAAAGGTGCGCACCATGGCGCCCACCAAGGTGCGCAGCCCAGCCAAGGCGTGCGCATCAAGGTGCGCACCCTGGCGAAGGTGCGCACCCGGGGCAAACCGAGCTCCGACTTCGTGCGCACCTTGGAGCGCACAAAGGGTGCGCAACCCAGCCAAGGTGTGCGCACCCCGGGCAAACCGAGCTCCGAATCGTGCGCACCTTGGAGCACACTTCGGAGCCCTCCTTGGTGCGCACCGATGTTGCGCACCTCGGAGCGCACCCGGGGAAAACAATGCAATTAACCCGACTTTCGACTTCGTGGGCACCTCGGAGCGCTCTCGGGTTCGCACCTCGGAGCACACCGAGGTGCGCACCTTTGATGCGCTGCCTTCACCAATTTCCAGAAAAGGCAAGAAAACATTGAGAAGGTGTGCGCACCGAGGTGCCCACCCTGGCGAAGGTGCACGCGAGGTGCGCACCCGGGGCAAACCGGGCTCCGACTTCGTGCACGCCATGCTGCGCACCTTGGAGGGCCATGGTGCGCACCTTGGAGCACACTTCGGAGCGCTCAATGGTGCCCAACCCAGCCAAGGTGCCCACCGCGGCGAAGGTGCACGCGAGGTGCGCACCCGGGGCAAACCGGGCTCCGACTTCGTGCACGCCGCACCTTGGAGCACACTTCGGAGCGCTCCTTGGTGCGCACCAGGGCGCGCAACCCAGCCGAGGTGCCCACCCCGGCGAAGGTGCACGCGGGGTGCGCACCCGGGGCAAACCGGGCTCCGACTTCGTGCACGCCATGGTGCCCACCGCGGCGAAGGTGCACGCGAGGTGCGCACCCGGGGCAAACCGGGCTCCGACTTCGTGCACGCCGCACCTTGGAGCACACTTCGGAGCGCTCCTTGGTGCGCACCAGGGCGCGCAACCCAGCCGAGGTGCCCACCCCGGCGAAGGTGCACGCGAGGTGCGCACCCGGGGCAAACCGGGCTCCGACTTCGTGCACGCCATGGTGCCCACCGCGGCGAAGGTGCACGCGAGGTGCGCACCCGGGGCAAACCGGGCTCCGACTTCGTGCACGCCGCACCTTGGAGCACACTTCGGAGCGCTCCTTGGTGCGCACCATGGTGCCCACCAGGGCGCGCAACCCCGCCGAAGGTGCACGCGAGGTGCGCACCCGGGGCAAACCGGGCTCCGACTTCGTGCACGCCGCACCTTGGAGCACACTTCGGAGCGCTCCTTGGTGCGCACCAGGGCGCGCAACCCCGCCGAAGGTGCACGCGAGGTGCGCACCCGGGGCAAACCGGGCTCCGACTTCGTGCACGCCATGGTGCGCACCAGGGTGCCCACCGCGGCGAAGGTGCGCACCCGGGGCAAACCGGGCTCCGACTTCGTGCACGCCGCACCTTGGAGCACACTTCGGAGCGCTCCTTGGTGCGCACCAGGGCGCGCAACCCAGCCGAGGTGCCCACCCCGGCGAAGGTGCACGCGAGGTGCGCACCCGGGGCAAACCGGGCTCCGACTTCGTGCACGCCATGGTGCCCACCGCGGCGAAGGTGCGCACCCGGGGCAAACCGGGCTAGGACTTCGTGCACGCCGCACCTTGGAGCACACTTCGGAGCGCTCCTTGGTGCGCACCATGGTGCCCACCAGGCCGCGCAACCCAGCCAAGGTGTGCGCACCAAGGTGCACGCGAGGTGCGCACCCGGGGCAAACCGGGGTCCGGCTTCGTGCACGCCGCACCTTGGAGCACACATCGGGGCGCTCCCGGGTTCGCACCGGCGTTGCGCACCGTGGTGGGCACCTCGGAGCGCACCGTGGTGGGCACCTCGGAGCACACCAAGGTGGGCAGCGAGGTGCGCACCTTTGATGCGATGCCTTCACTAATTTCCATAAAAGGCAAAAGAAAACGAGATTTTAAAATTTCCGTTTTGAAAGATAGTGAGAAAAAGGGAATGCTGGTGCCATCTTGAGCCCGCCCTGGTGCGCAGCCCAGCCAAGGTGTGCGCACCAAGGTGCCCACCCTGGCGAAGGTGCGCGCCCGGGCAATTAACCCAACTTCCAACTTCGCGCGCGCCAGGGTGGGAGCGCACCCAACAACCGGGCCTGGGAAGAGCCAATGCGAGAAACCCCACCAAACGCTCTGACAAAAAAAGAGGGGGCGCTCCAGTAACCCCGCTTCGGAGCGCACCCTGGGCAAACCCAGCCAGGGTGCCCACCCCGGCCAAGGTGCAGGCGAGGTGCGCACCCGGGGCAAACCGGGCTCCGACAACGTGCACGCCGCACCTTGGAGCACACTTCGTAGCGCTCCCGGGTGCGCACCTCAGAGCACACCAAGGTGGGCAGCGAGGTGCGCACCTTTGATGCGCTGCCTTCACTAATTTCCAGAAAAGGCAAAAAAAAGAGGAGATTTTAAAATTTCCGTTTTGAAAGATAGTGAAAAAAACGGAACGCGGGTGCCATCTTGAGCCCGCCCTGGTGCACAGCCCAGGTAAGGTGCCCACCCTGGCAAAGGTGCGCACCCGGGCAATTAACCCTACTTCCGACTTCGTGCGCGCCAGGGTGGCAACCGGGCCTGGGAAGAGCCAATGCGAGAAACCCCACCAAACGCTCCGACAAAAAAAGAGGCGGCGCTCCAAATAACCCCGCTTCGGAGCGCAGCCGGGGCAAACCCAGCCAAGGTGCCCACCCCGACGAAGGTGCACGCGAGGTGCGCACCCGGGGCAAACCGGGCTCCGACAACGTGCACGCAGCACCTTGGAGCACACTTCGAAGCACTCCCGGGTGCCCACCGGCGTTGCGCACCGTGGTGGGCAGCGAGGTGCGCACCTTTGATGCGCTGCCTTCACTAATTTCCAGAAAAGGCAAAAAAAAATGAGATTTTAAAATTTCCGTTTTGAAAGATAGTGAAAAAAACGGAACGCGGGTGCCATCTTGAGCCCGCCCTGGTGCGCAGCCCAGGCAAGGCATGCGCACCAAGGTGCCCACCCGCGGTGCACGCCCGGGGCAAACCGGGCTCCGACTTCGTGCAGGCCGCACCTTGGAGCACACTTCGGAGCGCTCCTTGGTGCGCACCATGGTGCCCACCAGGGCGCACCCGGGGCAAACCGGGCTCCGACTTCGTGCACGCCGCACCTTGGAGCACACATCGGAGCGCTCCCAGGTTCGCACCAGCGTTGCGCACCTTTGATGCGCTGCCTTCACTAATTTCCAGAAAAGGCAAAAAAAAACGATATTTTAAAATTTCCGTTCTGAAAGATAGTGAAAAAAACGGAACGCGGGTGCCATCTTGAGCCCTTCCTGGTGCGCAGCCCAGGCAAGTTGTGCGCACCAAGGTGCCCACCCTGGCGGAGGTGCGCGCCCGGGGCAAACCGGGCTCCGACTTCGTGCACTGCATGGTGCCCACCAAGGCGCGCAACCCAGCCAAGGTGCCCACCGCAGCGAAGGTGCACGCGAGGTGCGCACCCGAGGTGCACACCCGGGGCAAACCGAGCTCCGACTTCGTGCACGCCGCACCTTGGAGCACACTTCAGAGCGCTCCTTGGTGCGCACCAGGGCGCGCAACCCAGCCAAGGTGCTCACCCCGGCGAAGGTGCACGCGAGGTGCGCACCCGGGGCAAGCCGGGCTCGGACTTCGTGCACGCCGCACCTTGGAGCACACATCGGAGCGCTCCCGGGTTCGCACCAGCATTGCGCACCTTTGATGCGCTGCCTTCACTAATTTCCAGAAAAGGCAAAAAAAAAAAAAAAACGAGATTTTAAAATTTCCGTTTTGAAAGATAGTGAAAAAAACGGAACGCGGGTGCCATCTTGAGCCCGCCCTGGTGTGCAGCCCAGGCAAGTTGTGCGCACCAAGGCACCCACCCTGGCCAAGGTGGGTCACGGGGTGGGTCCTAGGGTGGGTAACGGGGTGGGTACTAAGGTGCGTGCCAAGGTGGGTCATGGGGTGGGTGCCAAGGTGGGCACCAGGGTGGGTGTGCACCAACCCTAGCCAGGGTAGGTCACGGGGTGGTTGTCGGGGTGGGCGTCAAGGAGCCAAGGTGGGTGGCAAGTAGCCAAGTTGCGTGCCAAGGTGGGTGTCGGGGTGGGTGCCAAGGATCCAAGGTGGGTGCCAAGGAACCAAGGTGGGTGTCTGGGTGGGTGCCGAGGTGGGAGCCAGGGTGGGTCCCAAGGTGAGTGCAAAGGTGGGTGCCAGGGTCAAGGTGAGTGCCAATGTGGGTTCCAAGGTGCCAGGGTCAGGGTGAGTGCCAATGTGGGTTCAAAGGTGCTAAGTTGGGTGCGAGGTTGGGTGCGAGGGTGGGTGGGTGCCAAGGTGTGCTAGGTGGAAGCCCGGGTGGGTCGGCATCCCATGGGTGTCGAGTTGGGTGCCTGATGGGTGCTTCTTGTCAAGTTTTAGTCGTCGGGACTCATTTCGAGCCTTAGAGGTCGTTTCTTGTCCGGTTGCCCTGTCTTCGACCTGGGAACCCAATTTTGGTCCTCGGGTCCCATTTTTTTTTGTCTCGCATCCCACTTTTGGCCTGTGGCCTTTTCGGGGTCGATTCTCGTTTTGGGCATCAGAGCATGTTTCTTCTCCTAAAACCCAATATTTGTTTATTAAGTCTCGGAACACATTTTTGTTCTCGTGGACCCATCATGGGTCTTGGAACGCATTTGTGGTCCTTGGGTCCCATTTTGCATCCCGAAACTTGTGTTTTGGTGCTTGATCCCTATTTTGGGTGCCCACCTTGCACCAAGTGCGCACCCGGGGCAAACCGAGCGCCTTGGTGCACCGGGGCAAGATCGAGCGTGCACCCGAGGCGCCCCGAACATGCACCAAGGTGCACTCGGCCCACATGTGAGCGCAGGTCGTTGCGCCCGAGGTGGTGTGTGGGCACCGCGTTGCAGACGGGACACTGCACGCACACGACGCCCCGTCCAGGTGCACGCACGTAGGCCGGGCCGGGTGCACACCCGACGCCCTAGCAAGGTGCGCGCACCCGGGCAGGGCTCACACTTGGCGAACGGGGCGCACTTCGCGAGGGAGGGTGTGCACCTCGACGGGGGTGGGTGGCCGGGGTGGATTCGCACGTGGGTCGCGGTTTGCTAAGTACACACTGCGACAAGCTCATAACGGGTGCGATCATACCAGCGTTAGTGCACCGGATCCCATCAGAACTCCGCAGTTAAGCGCGCTTGGGCCGGAGTAGTACTGGGATGGGTGACCTCCCGGGAAGTCCCGGTGTTGCACCCTTTTTTAGTTTTTCGCCGGGCGTCGCAATGCTATTTGAATAAACCTTTTGCCCGTTTGCGTTCTCGTCGGGGCCGGGCCGGGCCGGGGTGCGCTGCCCGCACTACCGCGCGCGCGGGGGCGACACCGAGCGCGCACCCGAGGCGCCCCGAGCACACAGGCCACGGTGCAACCCGGGCGTTGTGCGCGCACCCCGGTGCGCCCGAGGTGCTGCGCGCGCACCCAGGTGAAATCGGTGTGCACCTCGGCCAGTGCGCGCTCGGTCGAGTCGCGCACGTTGGCCAAGGTGCACGGTGATGTTTCTTACTCTAAGGTTCCGCACCAGACGCCCGGGACAGGTGAGCGAAGCTGGGCGGGGCCGGGTGCGCGGCCGGGGCAGGTGCACGCAGCTAGAGAGAGCTTTGGAGCACACCAGAGGTGCGCACCTTGGAGCACACTTCGGAGCGCACCAATGATGCGCTCCATTCAAAAGTTTCCTGAAAAGGCAAAAAAAGTTGAGATTATAGAATTTCCCACTTGAGAGATTGTAAAAAAAAAAAATTTAAAATGAAGGAAACGCGGGTGCCAAGGTGTGCGCGCCCGGGTGCGCAGCCCAGCCAAGGTGTGCGCACCAAGGCGCCCACCCTGGCGAAGGTGCACGCAAGGTGCGCACCCGAGGCAAACCGGACAATTAACCCAACTTTCGACTTCGCGCGCACCTGCGCACCTTGGAGCGCACTTCGGAGCGCTCCTTGGTGCGCACCAATCTTGGGCACCTCGGAGTGCACCATGGCGCCCACCAAGGTGCGCACCCGGGGCAAACCGAGCTCCGACTTCGTGCGCACCTTGGAGCGCACGAAAGGTGCGCACCATGGCGCCCACCAAGGTGCGCAGCCCAGCCAAGGCGTGCGCATCAAGGTGCGCACCCTGGCGAAGGTGCGCACCCGGGGCAAACCGAGCTCCGACTTCGTGCGCACCTTGGAGCGCACAAAGGGTGCGCAACCCAGCCAAGGTGTGCGCACCCCGGGCAAACCGAGCTCCGAATCGTACGCACCTTGGAGCACACTTCGGAGCCCTCCTTGGTGCGCACCGATGTTGCGCACCTCGGAGCGCACCCGGGGAAAACAATGCAATTAACCCGACTTTCGACTTCGTGGGCACCTCGGAGCGCTCTCGGGTTCGCACCTCGGAGCACACCGAGGTGCGCACCTTTGATGCGCTGCCTTCACCAATTTCCAGAAAAGGCAAGAAAACATTGAGAAGGTGTGCGCACCGAGGTGCCCACCCTGGCGAAGGTGCACGCGAGGTGCGCACCCGGGGCAAACCGGGCTCCGACTTCGTGCACGCCATGCTGCGCACCTTGGAGGGCCATGGTGCGCACCTTGGAGCACACTTCGGAGCGCTCAATGGTGCCCAACCCAGCCAAGGTGCCCACCGCGGCGAAGGTGCACGCGAGGTGCGCACCCGGGGCAAACCGGGCTCCGACTTCGTGCACGCCGCACCTTGGAGCACACTTCGGAGCGCTCCTTGGTGCGCACCAGGGCGCGCAACCCAGCCGAGGTGCCCACCCCGGCGAAGGTGCACGCGGGGTGCGCACCCGGGGCAAACCGGGCTCCGACTTCGTGCACGCCATGGTGCCCACCGCGCCAAGGTGCACGCGAGGTGCGCACCCGGGGCAAACCGGGCTCCGACTTCGTGCACGCCGCACCTTGGAGCACACTTCGGAGCGCTCCTTGGTGCGCACCAGGGCGCGCAACCCAGCCGAGGTGCCCACCCCGGCGAAGGTGCACGCGAGGTGCGCACCCGGGGCAAACCGGGCTCCGACTTCGTGCACGCCATGGTGCCCACCGCGGCGAAGGTGCACGCGAGGTGCGCACCCGGGGCAAACCGGGCTCCGACTTCGTGCACGCCGCACCTTGGAGCACACTTCGGAGCGCTCCTTGGTGCGCACCATGGTGCCCACCAGGGCGCGCAACCCCACCAAACGCTCGGACAAAAAAAGAGGGGCCGCTCCAATAACCCCACTTCGGAGCGCACCAGAAACCCCACTGGACGCTTGGGCAAAAAAGTAATGCGCACCCGAAGCCCCTACCCAGAAATCCCCAG
>NW_026729017.1:82500-155000 GCF_030272615.1 Cryptomeria japonica | reverse complement strand
AGGATGCGAGTAGCAATAACAGGTATAGTTCCGCGGCGGCCGAGAAGACTCACCGCATAGGAATCGGGATGCGAGGCGAGGGATGCGGCGGGAAGGCCCCGACGGCTAAACGAAGAGGCTGCTAGGGCCGCCTCGGAATGGTCCAAGCATCGGACGCGATTGGGACGACTACCAGTGCCAACCCCTTATCCCGCGATGCGTCCGATACACAGATAGTTCCAAGGCGGCCGAGGAGCCTCACCGCATATGCAATCGGGGTGCGAGGCGAGGGATGGGGCGGGAAGGCCCCAACGGCTAGACGGAAGAGGCCTTCAGGGCCACCTCGGAATGCTCCAAGCATCGGACGCGCTTGGGGCGACTACCAGTGCCAACCCCTTATCCCGCGATGCGTCCGATACACAGATGGTTCCAAGGCGGCCGAGGAGCCTCACCGCATAGCAATCGGGGGTGCGAGGCAACGGCTAGACGGAAGAGGCTTCAGGGCCGCCTCGGAATGGTCCAAGCATCGGACGCGCTTGGGGCGACTACCAGTGACAACCCCTCATCCCGCGATGCGTCCGATACGAAGATGGTTCCAAGGCGGCCGAGGAGCCTCACCGCATAGCAATCGGGGTGCGAGGTGGGGGATGCGGCGAGATGGCCCCAACGGCTAGACGGAAGAGGCCACAGGGCCGCGTCGGAATAGTCCAAGCATCGGACGCGCTTGGGGCGACTACCAGTGACAACCCCTTATCCCGCGATGCGTCCGATACGAAGATAGTTCCAAGGCGGCCGAGGAGCCTCACCGCATAGCAATCCGGGTGCGAGGTGGGGGATGCGGCGAGATGGCCCCAACGGCTAGACGGAAGAGGCTGCAGGGCCGCCTCGGAATAGTCCAAGCATCGGACGCGCTTGGGGCGACTACCAGTGACAACCCCTTATCCCGCGATGCTTCCGATACGAAGACAGTTCCAAGGCGGCCGAGGAGCCTCACCGCATAGCAATGGGGGTGCGAGGTGAGGGATGCGGCGAGATGGCCCCAACGGCTAGACGGAAGAGGCCACAGGGCCGCCTCGGAATAGTCCAAGCATCGGACGCGCTTGGGGCGACTACCAGTGACAACCCCTTATCCCGCGATGCATCCGATACGAAGATAGTTCCCAGGCGGCCGAGGAGCCTCACCGCATAGCAATCGGGGTGCGAGGCGAGGGATGCGGCGAGATGGCCCCAAAGGGTAGACGGAAGAGGCTGCGGGGCCGCCTCGGAATAGTCCAAGCATCGAACGCGCTTGGGGCGACTACCACTGCCAACCCCTTATCCCGCGATGCGTCCGATACACAGATAGTTCCGAGGCGGCCGAGGAGCTGGGGGATGCGGCGAGATGGCCCCAACGGCTAGACGGAAGAGGCTGCAGGGCCGCCTCGGAATAGTCCAAGCATCGGACGCGCTTGGGGCGACTACCAGTGACAACCCCTTATCCCGCGATGCGTCCGATACACAGATAGTTCCGAGGCGGCCAAGGAGCCTCACCGCATAGCAATCGTGGTGCGAGGTGGGGGATGCAGCGAGATGGCCCCAACGGCTAGACGGAAGAGGCTGCAGGGCCGCCTCGGAATGGTCCAAGCATCGGACGCGCTTGGGGCGACTACCACTGCCAACCCCTTATCCCGCGATGCGTCCGATACACAGATAGTTCCAAGGCGGCCGAGGAGCCTCACCGAATAGCAATCGGGGTGCGAGGCGAGGGATGCGGCGAGAAAGCCCCAACGGCTAGAGGGAAGAGGCTTCAGGTCCGCCTCGGAATGGTCCAAGCATCGGACGCGCTTGGGGCGACTACCAGTGACAACCCCTTATCCCGCGACGCGTCCGATACACAGATAGTTCCAAGGCGGCCGAGGAGCCTCACCGCATAGCAATCGGGGTGCGAGGCGAGGGATGCGGCGAGAAGGACCCAACGGCTAGACGGAAGAGGCTTCAGGGCCGCCTCGGAATGGTCCAAGCATCGGACGCGCTTGGGGCGACTACCAGTGACAACCCCTTATCCCGCGACGCGTCCGATACACAGATAGTTCCAAGGCGGCCGAGGAGCCTCACCGCATAGCAATCGGGGTGCGAGGCGAGGGATGCGGCGAGAAGGACCCAACGGCTAGACGGAAGAGGCTTCAGGTCCGCCTCGGAATGGTCCAAGCATCGGACGCGCTTGGGGCGACTACCAGTGACAACCCCTTATCCCGCGACGCGTCCGATACACAGATAGTTCCAAGGCGGCCGAGGAGCCTCACCGCATAGCAATCGGGGTGCGAGGCGAGGGATGCGGCGAGAAGGACCCAACGGCTAGACGGAAGAGGCTTCAGGGCCGCCTCGGAATGGTCCAAGCATCGGACGCGCTTGGGGCGACTACCAGTGACAACCCCTTATCCCGCGATGCGTCCGATACACAGATAGTTCCAAGGCGGCCGAGGAGCCTCACCGCATAGCAATCGGGGTGCGAGGCGAGGGATGCGGCGAGAAGGACCCAACGGCTAGACGGAAGAGGCTTCAGGGCCACCTCGGAATGGTCCAAGCATCGGACGCGCTTGGGGCGACTACCAGTGACAACCCCTTATCCCGCGACGCGTCCGATACACAGATAGTTCCAAGGCGGCCGAGGAGCCTCACCGCATAGCAATCGGGGTGCGAGGCGAGGGATGCGGCAAGAAGGACCCAACGGCTAGACGGAAGAGGCTTCAGGGCCGCCTCGGAATGGTCCAAGCATCGGACGCGCTTGGGGCGACTACCAGTGACAACCCCTTATCCCGCGACGCGTCCGATACACAGATAGTTCCAAGGCGGCCGAGGAGCCTCACCGCATAGCAATCGGGGTGCGAGGCGAGGGATGCGGCGAGAAGGACCCAACGGCTAGACGGAAGAGGCTTCAGGTCCGCCTCGGAATGGTCCAAGCATCGGACGCGCTTGGGGCGACTACCAGTGACAACCCCTTATCCCGCGACGCGTCCGATACACAGATAGTTCCAAGGCGGCCGAGGAGCCTCACCGCATAGCAATCGGGGTGCGAGGCGAGGGATGCGGCGAGAAGGACCCAACGGCTAGACGGAAGAGGCTTCAGGGCCGCCTCGGAATGGTCCAAGCATCGGACGCGCTTGGGGCGACTACCAGTGACAACCCCTTATCCCGCGACGCGTCCGATACACAGATAGTTCCAAGGCGGCCGAGGAGCCTCACCGCATAGCAATCGGGGTGCGAGGCGAGGGATGCGGCGAGAAGGACCCAACGGCTAGACGGAAGAGGCTTCAGGGCCGCCTCGGAATGGTCCAAGCATCGGACGCGCTTGGGGCGACTACCAGTGACAACCCCTTATCCCGCGATGCGTCCGATACACAGATAGTTCCAAGGCGGCCGAGGAGCCTCACCGCATAGCAATCGGGGTGCGAGGCGAGGGATGCGGCGAGAAGGACCCAACGGCTAGACGGAAGAGGCTTCAGGGCCGCCTCGGAATGGTCCAAGCATCGGACGCGCTTGGGGCGACTACCAGTGACAACCCCTTATCCCGCGACGCGTCCGATACACAGATAGTTCCAAGGCGGCCGAGGAGCCTCACCGCATAGCAATCGGGGTGCGAGGCGAGGGATGCGGCGAGAAGGACCCAACGGCTAGACGGAAGAGGCTTCAGGGCCGCCTCGGAATGGTCCAAGCATCGGACGCGCTTGGGGCGACTACCAGTGACAACCCCTTATCCCGCGACGCGTCCGATACACAGATAGTTCCAAGGCGGCCGAGGAGCCTCACCGCATAGCAATCGGGGTGCGAGGCGAGGGATGCGGCGAGAAGGACCCAACGGCTAGACGGAAGAGGCTTCAGGGCCGCCTCGGAATGGTCCAAGCATCGGACGCGCTTGGGGCGACTACCAGTGACAACCCCTTATCCCGCGACGCGTCCGATACACAGATAGTTCCAAGGCGGCCGAGGAGCCTCACCGCATAGCAATCGGGGTGCGAGGCGAGGGATGCGGCGAGAAGGACCCAACGGCTAGACGGAAGAGGCTTCAGGGCCGCCTGGGAATGGTCCATGCATCGCACGCGCTTGGGGCGACTACCAGTGACAACCCCTTATCCCGCGACGCGTCCGATACACAGATAGTTCCAAGGCGGCCGAGGAGCCTCACCGCATAGCAATCGGGGTGCGAGGCGAGGGATGCGGCGAGAAGGACCCAACGGCTAGACGGAAGAGGCTTCAGGGCCGCCTCGGAATGGTCCAAGCATCGGACGCGCTTGGGGCGACTACCAGTGACAACCCCTTATCCCGCGACGCGTCCGATACACAGATAGTTCCAAGGCGGCCGAGGAGCCTCACCGCATAGCAATCGGGGTGCGAGTCGAGGGATGCGGCGAGAAGGACCCAACGGCTAGACGGAAGAGGCTTCAGGGCCGCCTCGGAATGGTCCAAGCATCGGACGCGCTTGGGGCGACTACCAGTGACAACCCCTTATCCCGCGATGCGTCTGATACACAGATAGTTCCAAGGCGGCCGAGGAGCCTCACCGCATAGCAATCGGGGTGCGAGGCAAGGGATGCGGCGAGAAGGACCCAACGGCTAGACGGAAGAGGCTTCAGGGCCGCCTCGGAATGGTCCAAGCATCGGACGCGCTTGGGGCGACTACCGTTGCCAACCCCTTATCCCGCGATGCGTCTGATACACAGATAGTTCCGAGGCGGCCGAGGAGCCTCACCGCATAGCAATCGGGTTGCGAGGCAGATTATTGGGAAGGGAACCCCCTGGGATGCGGCTCAAGCAGTGCCCAAAGGGACTGGAATGCGGAATCACATCGAGAGACCCAAATGCTATACGAGGGCTCAAATCGAATTATCGATTTGGCCACGACATGGACGCATCGGAACGACTACCTTTGCCGAACCACTCGCAATTGCATCCATACCGAAACCAATAGACATTTCCGTTAGAGCCCTCGCATAGCATTCGGGAATCTCGCATGCCCCTCTAAATCGACCAATGCTGGCGCTCAACGAAAATCCGAGCGCTACCACCGTTCGAGCGCCAGCATTGGTCGAGTTAGAGGGGCACGGGGGAGAATGCTCCAGTCAACACCTCCCCTATATAAGTTATTTGTCCGATTCTCGCACAACCGTAGTCTGCCTCGTCGAATCAAACAACGGTCCCAGATTCCGACTTCCGTTCCGTAGAGACCCAAAAGCTAGATGGAGGCTCGCAAGAAAGAGAGTCGGCGCATAGCAATCGGGTTTCTCGAACGTTTAGGGACCGAGCTCACTTGCGGATAGGGCAAAATCCGCCAAGCAACCCAAAAGCTAGACGGGGGCTCGAATCGAATCGCCTAGGCGGCCACAACAACGACGTGTTGGATCGACTACCAGTGCCAAACCATTCAGCAAGACTAGTCTGTGTCGAGGCCGGATAGAGATTCTCAGAGAGCGCCCGTATAGCATTTAGGAGACCTGCCGCGTCCCTCACACTCGACAAATGGTGGTGCACGTTTATAAATCCGAGCGATCCCAACCCTTTCAAGCACCAACATCGGTCGAGATAGAGGGGCACGGAGGGGGCTGCGTGAGACAACACAGTCCCCTATATAAGTTATTTGTCCGATTCTCACACATCCGAAGAATGGTCATCAAATCGGACAACAGCCCAAACTTCCGACTTCCGTCCCAGAAAGCCCAAGAGCTATCTAAAACGTTCATGGCCGGAACTCGATCGCGGCTATACCAGTCCGCCAAGCAACCCAAAAGCTAGACTGGAGCTCTAGTCGAATCACCTCTGTGGCCATTGCAAGGACGTGTTGGAGCGACTACCATTGCCGAACCATTCCGCAGGTCGAGTCCATACCAAGGCCGCATAGAGATTCACGATGAGCTCCTGCATAGCAATCAGGAGACTTGCCGTGTCCATCACAATCGATAAATCCTGGTGCAAGATTTTTGCATCCGAGCGCTCCAACCAGTCGAGCACCAGCATCAATCGACATAAACGGGCACGGGGGGAGGATGCTCGAGAACACTACCTCCCCTATATAAGTTATTTGTCCGATTCTCAAGCAGCCGAAGTCTGGTCATCGAATCGGGTCAAAGACCACAACTTCCGACTTTACCCACAATGCAAGTCATCGAATCGAACATCGGCCCCCGAGTCGGACTCCATGCGTATGTCAGGTCATCGGACCCAAATTCCGCCTTCCTGCGCATGGCGGGCCATCAATATCAACTCGGTCATCGGACCCAAACTCCGCCTTTCTGCGCATGGCACGCCTTCAAATCGGTCATCGGACCCAAATTCCGCCTTCCTGTGCATGGCGGGCCATCAACATCAACTCGGTCATCGGACCCAAATTCCGCCTTTCTGCGCATGGCACGCCATCAACTCGGTCATCGGACCCAAATTCCGCCTTCCTGCGCATGGCAGGTCATCGGACACAAATTCAGACCTCGCCAATATGCCTACGTATCGAATCGGTCATCGGACCCAACTTCCGACTTCATCCATACTGTAGGGTCTTTGAGGTTGGCGCGGTGCGCTCAACCCGGGGAGTCGACCCATCGAAGCATACACCTCCCCTATATAAGCTATTTGTCCGATTCCCACACCTGTGTAGTTTGCACCTCTGACCAGGACATCGACCCCAACTTCCGAACTCGACTGCAACGACGGCACCAGCGCCTTGGTGCGCACCTTGCGACGCACAGTCCCAACATTCGCCTTCCTGCACATGGCAGGTCATCGGACCCAAATTCCGACCTCGCGAGTATGCCTACATATCGAATCGGTCATCGGACACAACTTCCGACTTCATCCATACCGTAGGGTCTTTGAGGTTGGCGCGGTGCGCTCAACCCGGGGAGTCGACCCAACGAAGCATACACCTCCCCTATATAAGCTATTTGTCCGATTCCCACACCTGTGTAGTTTGCACCTCCGATCAGGACATCGACCCCAACTTCCGAACTCGCCTGCAACGACCGAACCAGCGCCTTGGTGCGCACCTTGCAACGCACAGTGCCAACATTCGCCTTCCTGCACATGGCAGGTCATCGGACCCAAATTCCGACCTCGCGAGTATGCCTACATATCGAATCGGTCATCGGACCCAACTTCCGACTTCATCCATACCGTAGGGTCTTTGAGGTTGGCGCGGTGCGCTCAACCCGGGGAGTCGACCCAACGAAGCATACACCTCCCCTATATAAGCTATTTGTCCGATTCCCACACCTGTGTAGCTTGCACCTCCGATCAGGACATCGACCCCAACTTCCGAACTCGACTAAAAAGACCGCACCAGCACCTTGGTGTGCACCTTGCAACGCACAGTGCCAACATTCGCCTTCCTGCACATGGCAGGTCATCGGACCCAAATTCCGACCTCATGAGCATACCTACTAATCGAATCGGTCATCGGACCCAACTTCCGACTTCATCCATACCGTAGGGTCTTTGAGGTTGGCGCGGTGCGCTCAACCTGGGGAGTCGACCCATCGAAGCATACACCTCCCCTATATAAGCTATTTGTCCGATTCCGACACCTGTGTAGTTTGCACCTCCGCTCAGGACATCGACCCCAACTTCCGAACTCGCCTGCAACGACCGAACCAGCGCCTTGGTGCGCACCAAAAGTGCGCACTTTTGGAGGGCACTTTTGTGCGCTCCAAAGGTGCGCACTTTTGGAGGGCACTTTTTGGAGGGCACTTTTGTGCGCTCCAAAGGTGCGCACTTTTGGAGGGCACTTTTTGGAGGGCACTTTTCTGCGCTCCAAAGGTGCGCACTTTTGGAGGGCACTTTTTGGAGGGCACTTTTCTGCGCTCCAAAGGTGCGCACTTTTGGAGGGCACTTTTTGGAGGGCACTTTTCTGCGCTCCAAAGGTGCGCACTTTTGGAGGGCACTTTTTGGAGGGCACTTTTCTGCGCTCCAAAGGTGCGCACTTTTGGAGGGCACTTTTTGGAGGGCACTTTTCTGCGCTCCAAAGGTGCGCACTTTTGGAGGGCACTTTTGTGCACTCCAAAGGTGCACACTTTTGGAGGGCACTTTTTGGAGGGCACTTTTCTGCACTCCAAAGGTGCGCACTTTTGGAGGGCACTTTTTGGAGGGCACTTTTGTGCGCTCCAAAGGTGCGCACTTTTGGAGGGCACTTTTTGGAGGGCACTTTTGTGCGCTCCAAAGGTGCGCACTTTTGGAGGGCACTTTTGTGCACTCCAAAGGTGCGCACTTTTGGAGGGCACTTTTCCTGCGCTCCAAAGGTGCACACCTAGGTGAGCACCTTCGACCACACCTTGTAGCACACCAAACTCTGACTTTCGACTTCATCCGCAATGCAGGGTCTTTGAGGTTGGCGCAATGCGCACAACCAGGGGAGTCGACCCATCAAACCCAACACCTCCCCTATATAAGCTATTTGTCTGATTCTCATACATGCGTAGCCTGCAGGAGCAATTAGGACATCGACCCCAACTTTCGGCTTCTAAACGAAAACAAGGTCTTTGAGGTTGGTGTAATGCGAACAACTAGGGGAGTCAACCCATCAAACCCAACACCTCCCCTATATAAGCTATTTGTCTGATTCTCATACATGTGTAGTCTACAGGAGCAATTAGGACATCGACCCCAACTTTTGACTTCTTAACGAAAACAAGGTCTTTGAGGTTGACGTAATGCGCACAACCAGGGGAGTCGACCCATCAAACCCAACACCTCCCCTATATAAGCTATTTGTCCGATTCTCATACATGTGTAGCCTACAGGAGCCATTAGGACATTGACCCCAACTTTTGACTTCTTAACGAAAACAAGGTCTTTGAGGTTGGCGTAATGCGCACAACCAAGGGAGTTGACCCATCAAACCCAACACCTCCCCTATATAAGCTATTTGTCTGATTCTCATACATGTGTAGCCTGCAACAACGATTAGGACATCCACCCCAACTTCTGAATTCGTCTGCGTTGACCGCACCAAAGGTGCACGCCTTGGTGCTCACCAAAATCCGACTTCCGACTTCTTCTGCTATGCGGGGTCTTTGAGGTTGGCGCAGTGCGCACAACCAGGGGAGTCAACCCACCGAATGCAACACCTCCCCTATATAAGCTATTTGTCTGATTCTCATACATGCGTAGACTGCAGCAATGATTAGGACATCCACCCCAACTTTTGACTTCTTAAACAAGACAGGGTCTTTGAAGTTGGTGCAGTGCACACAACCAGGGGAGTCGACCCATCAAACGCAACACCTCCCCTATATAAAGCTATTTGTCCGATTCTCATACGTGTAGTCTGCAGCAGCGATTAGGACATCGACCCCAACTTCCGAATTCGTTTGCATTGACCGCACCAAAGGTGCACGCCTTGGTGTGCACCTTGGAGTGCACTTTGGTGCTCACCTCGGTGCACACTTTGGTGTGCACCTCGGTGTGCACCAAAGGTGCGCACCTTGGAGCGCACCAAAGGTGTACACTTTGGAGCGCACCACATAGGGTCTTTGAGAGGTTGGCGCAGTGCGCACACCAAGGTGGGTGTTGAGGTGCGTGCCGAGGTGGGTGGGTGCTAGGGTGCGCTCCATGGTGGGTGCCAGGGTGGGTGCGTGCTAGGGTGGATTCCAAAGAGGGTCATAGGGTGGGTGCCAAGGTGGGTTGGTGATATAGTGGGTTCAAAGGTGGGTACTAGGGTGGGTTCCAAGGTGGGTCACAAGTTGGGTGCCAGGATGCGTGGGTGTTAGGTTGGGTGCCAAGGTGGGCTCCTGCGTGGGTGGGTGCTAGGGTGGGTTTCAAGGTGGACGCGAGGGCGGGTGCCAAGGTGGGTAACAAGTTGGGTGTTAGGATGGGTGAGTGCTAGAGTGGGTGCCAAGGTGGGTGGGTGCTAAGGTGGATGCCAAGGTGGTTCACAGGGTGGGTGGGTTCTAGGGTGAGTTCCAAGGTGGGTCACAGGTTTAGTGCTAGGGTGCGTGTCAAGGCGGGTGTCGAGGTGCCTGGGTGCTAGGGTGTGGATGCCAATGTGGGTCATAGGGTGGGTACTAGGGTGGGCTGCAATGTGGGTGCCAAGGTGGGTAACATGCTCGGTTGGTTCTAAATTGGGTGTCAGGGTGGGTGTGCACCCACCTTGCCCGAGGTGGGTGCCAAGGTGCCAGTGTGGGTGGGTGCTAAGGTGGATGCCAAGGTGGGTGAGAAGGTGGGTGATAGGTTGAGTGGTAGGATGGGTGGGTGCCAAGATGGGTCACAGGGTGGGTGCAAGGGTGGGTAGGTGCTAGGGTTGGTGTCAGGGTGGGTGGGTGCTAGGTTGGGTTCCAAGGTGGGTGCGAGGGTGAGTGTCAAGGTGGGTCACAGGTTAGGTGCTAGGATGGGTGAGTGCTAGGGTGCAAAGGTGCCAGGGTGGGTGCTAGGATGGGTCGATGCTAGGGTGAGTGGCAAGGTGGGTCCACAAGTGTCAAGGTGGGTGCCGAGGTGGGTGCCAACTTGGGTTCCAAGGTGGGTGCCAAGTGGGCGACTGCTATGGTGGATGCCAAGGTGGGTCACGGGGTGGGTGCCAAGTTGCTAGGTTGTGTTCCAAGGTGGGTGCCAACGTGGCTGCTAGGGTGCGTGGGTTAAAGGGTGTGTCACAACGTGGGTGCCAGGATGGGTGCGCACCCACACTGGCCAAGACGGGTGCAAGGTTGGGTTCCAAGCCCGGTCACAGGCTGGGTGCTAGGATGGGTGGGTGCCAAGGTGGGCACCAGGGTGGGTGCACCCACCCTGGCCAAGGTGGGTCACGGGGTGGGTCCTAGGGTGGGTAACAGGGTGGGTACTAAGGTGCGTGCCAAGGTGGGTCATGGGGTGGGTGCCAAGGTGGGCACCAGGGTGGGTGTGCACCAACCCTAGCCAGGGTAGGTCACGGGGTGGTTGTCGGGGTGGGCGTCAAGGAGCCAAGGTGGGTGGCAAGTAGCCAAGTTGCGTGCCAAGGTGGGTGTCGGGGTGGGTGCCAAGGATCCAAGGTGGGTGCCAAGGAACCAAGGTGGGTGTCTGGGTGGGTGCCGAGGTGGGAGCCAGGGTGGGTCCCAAGGTGAGTGCAAAGGTGGGTGCCAGGGTCAAGGTGAGTGCCAATGTGGGTTCCAAGGTGCCAGGGTCAGGGTGAGTGCCAATGTGGGTTCAAAGGTGCTAAGTTGGGTGCGAGGTTGGGTGCGAGGGTGGGTGGGTGCCAAGGTGTGCTAGGTGGAAGCCCGGGTGGGTCGGCATCCCATGGGTGTCGAGTTGGGTGCCTGATGGGTGCTTCTTGTCAAGTTTTAGTCGTCGGGACTCATTTCGAGCCTTAGAGGTCGTTTCTTGTCCGGTTGCCCTGTCTTCGACCTGGGAACCCAATTTTGGTCCTCGGGTCCCATTTTTTTTTGTCTCGCATCCCACTTTTGGCCTGTGGCCTTTTCGGGGTCGATTCTCGTTTTGGGCATCAGAGCATGTTTCTTCTCCTAAAACCCAATATTTGTTTATTAAGTCTCGGAACACATTTTTGTTCTCGTGGACCCATCATGGGTCTTGGAACGCATTTGTGGTCCTTGGGTCCCATTTTGCATCCCGAAACTTGTGTTTTGGTGCTTGATCCCTATTTTGGGTGCCCACCTTGCACCAAGTGCGCACCCGGGGCAAACCGAGCGCCTTGGTGCACCGGGGCAAGATCGAGCGTGCACCCGAGGCGCCCCGAACATGCACCAAGGTGCACTCGGCCCACATGTGAGCGCAGGTCGTTGCGCCCGAGGTGGTGTGTGGGCACCGCGTTGCAGACGGGACACTGCACGCACACGACGCCCCGTCCAGGTGCACGCACGTAGGCCGGGCCGGGTGCACACCCGACGCCCTAGCAAGGTGCGCGCACCCGGGCAGGGCTCACACTTGGCGAACGGGGCGCACTTCGCGAGGGAGGGTGTGCACCTCGACGGGGGTGGGTGGCCGGGGTGGATTCGCACGTGGGTCGCGGTTTGCTAAGTACACACTGCGACAAGCTCATAACGGGTGCGATCATACCAGCGTTAGTGCACCGGATCCCATCAGAACTCCGCAGTTAAGCGCGCTTGGGCCGGAGTAGTACTGGGATGGGTGACCTCCCGGGAAGTCCCGGTGTTGCACCCTTTTTTAGTTTTTCGCCGGGCGTCGCAATGCTATTTGAATAAACCTTTTGCCCGTTTGCGTTCTCGTCGGGGCCGGGCCGGGCCGGGGTGCGCTGCCCGCACTACCGCGCGCGCGGGGGCGACACCGAGCGCGCACCCGAGGCGCCCCGAGCACACAGGCCACGGTGCAACCCGGGCGTTGTGCGCGCACCCCGGTGCGCCCGAGGTGCTGCGCGCGCACCCAGGTGAAATCGGTGTGCACCTCGGCCAGTGCGCGCTCGGTCGAGTCGCGCACGTTGGCCAAGGTGCACGGTGATGTTTCTTACTCTAAGGTTCCGCACCAGACGCCCGGGACAGGTGAGCGAAGCTGGGCGGGGCCGGGTGCGCGGCCGGGGCAGGTGCACGCAGCTGGAGAGAGCTTTGGAGCACACCAGAGGTGCGCACCTTGGAGCACACTTCGGAGCGCACCAATGATGCGCTCCATTCAAAAGTTTCCTGAAAAGGCAAAAAAAGTTGAGATTATAGAATTTCCCACTTGAGAGATTGTAAAAAAAAAAAATTTAAAATGAAGGAAACGCGGGTGCCAAGGTGTGCGCGCCCGGGTGCGCAGCCCAGCCAAGGTGTGCGCACCAAGGCGCCCACCCTGGCGAAGGTGCACGCAAGGTGCGCACCCGAGGCAAACCGGACAATTAACCCAACTTTCGACTTCGCGCGCACCTGCGCACCTTGGAGCGCACTTCGGAGCGCTCCTTGGTGCGCACCAATCTTGGGCACCTCGGAGTGCACCATGGCGCCCACCAAGGTGCGCACCCGGGGCAAACCGAGCTCCGACTTCGTGCGCACCTTGGAGCGCACGAAAGGTGCGCACCATGGCGCCCACCAAGGTGCGCAGCCCAGCCAAGGCGTGCGCATCAAGGTGCGCACCCTGGCGAAGGTGCGCACCCGGGGCAAACCGAGCTCCGACTTCGTGCGCACCTTGGAGCGCACAAAGGGTGCGCAACCCAGCCAAGGTGTGCGCACCCCGGGCAAACCGAGCTCCGAATCGTGCGCACCTTGGAGCACACTTCGGAGCCCTCCTTGGTGCGCACCGATGTTGCGCACCTCGGAGCGCACCCGGGGAAAACAATGCAATTAACCCGACTTTCGACTTCGTGGGCACCTCGGAGCGCTCTCGGGTTCGCACCTCGGAGCACACCGAGGTGCGCACCTTTGATGCGCTGCCTTCACCAATTTCCAGAAAAGGCAAGAAAACATTGAGAAGGTGTGCGCACCGAGGTGCCCACCCTGGCGAAGGTGCACGCGAGGTGCGCACCCGGGGCAAACCGGGCTCCGACTTCGTGCACGCCATGCTGCGCACCTTGGAGGGCCATGGTGCGCACCTTGGAGCACACTTCGGAGCGCTCAATGGTGCCCAACCCAGCCAAGGTGCCCACCGCGGCGAAGGTGCACGCGAGGTGCGCACCCGGGGCAAACCGGGCTCCGACTTCGTGCACGCCGCACCTTGGAGCACACTTCGGAGCGCTCCTTGGTGCGCACCAGGGCGCGCAACCCAGCCGAGGTGCCCACCCCGGCGAAGGTGCACGCGGGGTGCGCACCCGGGGCAAACCGGGCTCCGACTTCGTGCACGCCATGGTGCCCACCGCGGCGAAGGTGCACGCGAGGTGCGCACCCGGGGCAAACCGGGCTCCGACTTCGTGCACGCCGCACCTTGGAGCACACTTCGGAGCGCTCCTTGGTGCGCACCAGGGCGCGCAACCCAGCCGAGGTGCCCACCCCGGCGAAGGTGCACGCGAGGTGCGCACCCGGGGCAAACCGGGCTCCGACTTCGTGCACGCCATGGTGCCCACCGCGGCGAAGGTGCACGCGAGGTGCGCACCCGGGGCAAACCGGGCTCCGACTTCGTGCACGCCGCACCTTGGAGCACACTTCGGAGCGCTCCTTGGTGCGCACCATGGTGCCCACCAGGGCGCGCAACCCCGCCGAAGGTGCACGCGAGGTGCGCACCCGGGGCAAACCGGGCTCCGACTTCGTGCACGCCGCACCTTGGAGCACACTTCGGAGCGCTCCTTGGTGCGCACCAGGGCGCGCAACCCCGCCGAAGGTGCACGCGAGGTGCGCACCCGGGGCAAACCGGGCTCCGACTTCGTGCACGCCATGGTGCGCACCAGGGTGCCCACCGCGGCGAAGGTGCGCACCCGGGGCAAACCGGGCTCCGACTTCGTGCACGCCGCACCTTGGAGCACACTTCGGAGCGCTCCTTGGTGCGCACCAGGGCGCGCAACCCAGCCGAGGTGCCCACCCCGGCGAAGGTGCACGCGAGGTGCGCACCCGGGGCAAACCGGGCTCCGACTTCGTGCACGCCATGGTGCCCACCGCGGCGAAGGTGCGCACCCGGGGCAAACCGGGCTAGGACTTCGTGCACGCCGCACCTTGGAGCACACTTCGGAGCGCTCCTTGGTGCGCACCATGGTGCCCACCAGGCCGCGCAACCCAGCCAAGGTGTGCGCACCAAGGTGCACGCGAGGTGCGCACCCGGGGCAAACCGGGGTCCGGCTTCGTGCACGCCGCACCTTGGAGCACACATCGGGGCGCTCCCGGGTTCGCACCGGCGTTGCGCACCGTGGTGGGCACCTCGGAGCGCACCGTGGTGGGCACCTCGGAGCACACCAAGGTGGGCAGCGAGGTGCGCACCTTTGATGCGATGCCTTCACTAATTTCCATAAAAGGCAAAAAAAAACGAGATTTTAAAATTTCCGTTTTGAAAGATAGTGAGAAAAAGGGAATGCTGGTGCCATCTTGAGCCCGCCCTGGTGCGCAGCCCAGCCAAGGTGTGCGCACCAAGGTGCCCACCCTGGCGAAGGTGCGCGCCCGGGCAATTAACCCAACTTCCAACTTCGCGCGCGCCAGGGTGGGAGCGCACCCAACAACCGGGCCTGGGAAGAGCCAATGCGAGAAACCCCACCAAACGCTCTGACAAAAAAAGAGGGGGCGCTCCAGTAACCCCGCTTCGGAGCGCACCCTGGGCAAACCCAGCGAGGGTGCCCACCCCGGCCAAGGTGCAGGCGAGGTGCGCACCCGGGGCAAACCGGGCTCCGACAACGTGCACGCCGCACCTTGGAGCACACTTCGTAGCGCTCCCGGGTGCGCACCTCAGAGCACACCAAGGTGGGCAGCGAGGTGCGCACCTTTGATGCGCTGCCTTCACTAATTTCCAGAAAAGGCAAAAAAAAGAGGAGATTTTAAAATTTCCGTTTTGAAAGATAGTGAAAAAAACGGAACGCGGGTGCCATCTTGAGCCCGCCCTGGTGCACAGCCCAGGTAAGGTGCCCACCCTGGCAAAGGTGCGCACCCGGGCAATTAACCCTACTTCCGACTTCGTGCGCGCCAGGGTGGCAACCGGGCCTGGGAAGAGCCAATGCGAGAAACCCCACCAAACGCTCCGACAAAAAAAGAGGCGGCGCTCCAATAACCCCGCTTCGGAGCGCAGCCGGGGCAAACCCAGCCAAGGTGCCCACCCCGACGAAGGTGCACGCGAGGTGCGCACCCGGGGCAAACCGGGCTCCGACAACGTGCACGCAGCACCTTGGAGCACACTTCGAAGCACTCCCGGGTGCCCACCGGCGTTGCGCACCGTGGTGGGCAGCGAGGTGCGCACCTTTGATGCGCTGCCTTCACTAATTTCCAGAAAAGGCAAAAAAAAATGAGATTTTAAAATTTCCGTTTTGAAAGATAGTGAAAAAAACGGAACGCGGGTGCCATCTTGAGCCCGCCCTGGTGCGCAGCCCAGGCAAGGCATGCGCACCAAGGTGCCCACCCGTGGTGCACGCCCGGGGCAAACCGGGCTCCGACTTCGTGCAGGCCGCACCTTGGAGCACACTTCGGAGCGCTCCTTGGTGCGCACCATGGTGCCCACCAGGGCGCACCCGGGGCAAACCGGGCTCCGACTTCGTGCACGCCGCACCTTGGAGCACACATCGGAGCGCTCCCAGGTTCGCACCAGCGTTGCGCACCTTTGATGCGCTGCCTTCACTAATTTCCAGAAAAGGCAAAAAAAAACGATATTTTAAAATTTCCGTTCTGAAAGATAGTGAAAAAAACGGAACGCGGGTGCCATCTTGAGCCCTTCCTGGTGCGCAGCCCAGGCAAGTTGTGCGCACCAAGGTGCCCACCCTGGCGGAGGTGCGCGCCCGGGGCAAACCGGGCTCCGACTTCGTGCACTGCATGGTGCCCACCAAGGCGCGCAACCCAGCCAAGGTGCCCACCGCAGCGAAGGTGCACGCGAGGTGCGCACCCGAGGTGCACACCCGGGGCAAACCGAGCTCCGACTTCGTGCACGCCGCACCTTGGAGCACACTTCAGAGCGCTCCTTGGTGCGCACCAGGGCGCGCAACCCAGCCAAGGTGCTCACCCCGGCGAAGGTGCACGCGAGGTGCGCACCCGGGGCAAGCCGGGCTCGGACTTCGTGCACGCCGCACCTTGGAGCACACATCGGAGCGCTCCCGGGTTCGCACCAGCATTGCGCACCTTTGATGCGCTGCCTTCACTAATTTCCAGAAAAGGCAAAAAAAAAAAAAAAACGAGATTTTAAAATTTCCGTTTTGAAAGATAGTGAAAAAAACGGAACGCGGGTGCCATCTTGAGCCCGCCCTGGTGTGCAGCCCAGGCAAGTTGTGCGCACCAAGGCACCCACCCTGGCCAAGGTGGGTCACGGGGTGGGTCCTAGGGTGGGTAACGGGGTGGGTACTAAGGTGCGTGCCAAGGTGGGTCATGGGGTGGGTGCCAAGGTGGGCACCAGGGTGGGTGTGCACCAACCCTAGCCAGGGTAGGTCACGGGGTGGTTGTCGGGGTGGGCGTCAAGGAGCCAAGGTGGGTGGCAAGTAGCCAAGTTGCGTGCCAAGGTGGGTGTCGGGGTGGGTGCCAAGGATCCAAGGTGGGTGCCAAGGAACCAAGGTGGGTGTCTGGGTGGGTGCCGAGGTGGGAGCCAGGGTGGGTCCCAAGGTGAGTGCAAAGGTGGGTGCCAGGGTCAAGGTGAGTGCCAATGTGGGTTCCAAGGTGCCAGGGTCAGGGTGAGTGCCAATGTGGGTTCAAAGGTGCTAAGTTGGGTGCGAGGTTGGGTGCGAGGGTGGGTGGGTGCCAAGGTGTGCTAGGTGGAAGCCCGGGTGGGTCGGCATCCCATGGGTGTCGAGTTGGGTGCCTGATGGGTGCTTCTTGTCAAGTTTTAGTCGTCGGGACTCATTTCGAGCCTTAGAGGTCGTTTCTTGTCCGGTTGCCCTGTCTTCGACCTGGGAACCCAATTTTGGTCCTCGGGTCCCATTTTTTTTTGTCTCGCATCCCACTTTTGGCCTGTGGCCTTTTCGGGGTCGATTCTCGTTTTGGGCATCAGAGCATGTTTCTTCTCCTAAAACCCAATATTTGTTTATTAAGTCTCGGAACACATTTTTGTTCTCGTGGACCCATCATGGGTCTTGGAACGCATTTGTGGTCCTTGGGTCCCATTTTGCATCCCGAAACTTGTGTTTTGGTGCTTGATCCCTATTTTGGGTGCCCACCTTGCACCAAGTGCGCACCCGGGGCAAACCGAGCGCCTTGGTGCACCGGGGCAAGATCGAGCGTGCACCCGAGGCGCCCCGAACATGCACCAAGGTGCACTCGGCCCACATGTGAGCGCAGGTCGTTGCGCCCGAGGTGGTGTGTGGGCACCGCGTTGCAGACGGGACACTGCACGCACACGACGCCCCGTCCAGGTGCACGCACGTAGGCCGGGCCGGGTGCACACCCGACGCCCTAGCAAGGTGCGCGCACCCGGGCAGGGCTCACACTTGGCGAACGGGGCGCACTTCGCGAGGGAGGGTGTGCACCTCGACGGGGGTGGGTGGCCGGGGTGGATTCGCACGTGGGTCGCGGTTTGCTAAGTACACACTGCGACAAGCTCATAACGGGTGCGATCATACCAGCGTTAGTGCACCGGATCCCATCAGAACTCCGCAGTTAAGCGCGCTTGGGCCGGAGTAGTACTGGGATGGGTGACCTCCCGGGAAGTCCCGGTGTTGCACCCTTTTTTAGTTTTTCGCCGGGCGTCGCAATGCTATTTGAATAAACCTTTTGCCCGTTTGCGTTCTCGTCGGGGCCGGGCCGGGCCGGGGTGCGCTGCCCGCACTACCGCGCGCGCGGGGGCGACACCGAGCGCGCACCCGAGGCGCCCCGAGCACACAGGCCACGGTGCAACCCGGGCGTTGTGCGCGCACCCCGGTGCGCCCGAGGTGCTGCGCGCGCACCCAGGTGAAATCGGTGTGCACCTCGGCCAGTGCGCGCTCGGTCGAGTCGCGCACGTTGGCCAAGGTGCACGGTGATGTTTCTTACTCTAAGGTTCCGCACCAGACGCCCGGGACAGGTGAGCGAAGCTGGGCGGGGCCGGGTGCGCGGCCGGGGCAGGTGCACGCAGCTGGAGAGAGCTTTGGAGCACACCAGAGGTGCGCACCTTGGAGCACACTTCGGAGCGCACCAATGATGCGCTCCATTCAAAAGTTTCCTGAAAAGGCAAAAAAAGTTGAGATTATAGAATTTCCCACTTGAGAGATTGTAAAAAAAAAAAATTTAAAATGAAGGAAACGCGGGTGCCAAGGTGTGCGCGCCCGGGTGCGCAGCCCAGCCAAGGTGTGCGCACCAAGGCGCCCACCCTGGCGAAGGTGCACGCAAGGTGCGCACCCGAGGCAAACCGGACAATTAACCCAACTTTCGACTTCGCGCGCACCTGCGCACCTTGGAGCGCACTTCGGAGCGCTCCTTGGTGCGCACCAATCTTGGGCACCTCGGAGTGCACCATGGCGCCCACCAAGGTGCGCACCCGGGGCAAACCGAGCTCCGACTTCGTGCGCACCTTGGAGCGCACGAAAGGTGCGCACCATGGCGCCCACCAAGGTGCGCAGCCCAGCCAAGGCGTGCGCATCAAGGTGCGCACCCTGGCGAAGGTGCGCACCCGGGGCAAACCGAGCTCCGACTTCGTGCGCACCTTGGAGCGCACAAAGGGTGCGCAACCCAGCCAAGGTGTGCGCACCCCGGGCAAACCGAGCTCCGAATCGTGCGCACCTTGGAGCACACTTCGGAGCCCTCCTTGGTGCGCACCGATGTTGCGCACCTCGGAGCGCACCCGGGGAAAACAATGCAATTAACCCGACTTTCGACTTCGTGGGCACCTCGGAGCGCTCTCGGGTTCGCACCTCGGAGCACACCGAGGTGCGCACCTTTGATGCGCTGCCTTCACCAATTTCCAGAAAAGGCAAGAAAACATTGAGAAGGTGTGCGCACCGAGGTGCCCACCCTGGCGAAGGTGCACGCGAGGTGCGCACCCGGGGCAAACCGGGCTCCGACTTCGTGCACGCCATGCTGCGCACCTTGGAGGGCCATGGTGCGCACCTTGGAGCACACTTCGGAGCGCTCAATGGTGCCCAACCCAGCCAAGGTGCCCACCGCGGCGAAGGTGCACGCGAGGTGCGCACCCGGGGCAAACCGGGCTCCGACTTCGTGCACGCCGCACCTTGGAGCACACTTCGGAGCGCTCCTTGGTGCGCACCAGGGCGCGCAACCCAGCCGAGGTGCCCACCCCGGCGAAGGTGCACGCGGGGTGCGCACCCGGGGCAAACCGGGCTCCGACTTCGTGCACGCCATGGTGCCCACCGCGGCGAAGGTGCACGCGAGGTGCGCACCCGGGGCAAACCGGGCTCCGACTTCGTGCACGCCGCACCTTGGAGCACACTTCGGAGCGCTCCTTGGTGCGCACCAGGGCGCGCAACCCAGCCGAGGTGCCCACCCCGGCGAAGGTGCACGCGAGGTGCGCACCCGGGGCAAACCGGGCTCCGACTTCGTGCACGCCATGGTGCCCACCGCGGCGAAGGTGCACGCGAGGTGCGCACCCGGGGCAAACCGGGCTCCGACTTCGTGCACGCCGCACCTTGGAGCACACTTCGGAGCGCTCCTTGGTGCGCACCATGGTGCCCACCAGGGCGCGCAACCCCGCCGAAGGTGCACGCGAGGTGCGCACCTGGGGCAAACCGGGCTCCGACTTCGTGCACGCCGCACCTTGGAGCACACTTCGGAGCGCTCCTTGGTGCGCACCAGGGCGCGCAACCCCGCCGAAGGTGCACGCGAGGTGCGCACCCGGGGCAAACCGGGCTCCGACTTCGTGCACGCCATGGTGCGCACCAGGGTGCCCACCGCGGCGAAGGTGCGCACCCGGGGCAAACCGGGCTCCGACTTCGTGCACGCCGCACCTTGGAGCACACTTCGGAGCGCTCCTTGGTGCGCACCAGGGCGCGCAACCCAGCCGAGGTGCCCACCCCGGCGAAGGTGCACGCGAGGTGCGCACCCGGGGCAAACCGGGCTCCGACTTCGTGCACGCCATGGTGCCCACCGCGGCGAAGGTGCGCACCCGGGGCAAACCGGGCTAGGACTTCGTGCACGCCGCACCTTGGAGCACACTTCGGAGCGCTCCTTGGTGCGCACCATGGTGCCCACCAGGCCGCGCAACCCAGCCAAGGTGTGCGCACCAAGGTGCACGCGAGGTGCGCACCCGGGGCAAACCGGGGTCCGGCTTCGTGCACGCCGCACCTTGGAGCACACATCGGGGCGCTCCCGGGTTCGCACCGGCGTTGCGCACCGTGGTGGGCACCTCGGAGCGCACCGTGGTGGGCACCTCGGAGCACACCAAGGTGGGCAGCGAGGTGCGCACCTTTGATGCGATGCCTTCACTAATTTCCATAAAAGGCAAAAAAAAACGAGATTTTAAAATTTCCGTTTTGAAAGATAGTGAGAAAAAGGGAATGCTGGTGCCATCTTGAGCCCGCCCTGGTGCGCAGCCCAGCCAAGGTGTGCGCACCAAGGTGCCCACCCTGGCGAAGGTGCGCGCCCGGGCAATTAACCCAACTTCCAACTTCGCGCGCGCCAGGGTGGGAGCGCACCCAACAACCGGGCCTGGGAAGAGCCAATGCGAGAAACCCCACCAAACGCTCTGACAAAAAAAGAGGGGGCGCTCCAGTAACCCCGCTTCGGAGCGCACCCTGGGCAAACCCAGCGAGGGTGCCCACCCCGGCCAAGGTGTAGGCGAGGTGCGCACCCGGGGCAAACCGGGCTCCGACAACGTGCACGCCGCACCTTGGAGCACACTTCGTAGCGCTCCCGGGTGCGCACCTCAGAGCACACCAAGGTGGGCAGCGAGGTGCGCACCTTTGATGCGCTGCCTTCACTAATTTCCAGAAAAGGCAAAAAAAAGAGGAGATTTTAAAATTTCCGTTTTGAAAGATAGTGAAAAAAACGGAACGCGGGTGCCATCTTGAGCCCGCCCTGGTGCACAGCCCAGGTAAGGTGCCCACCCTGGCAAAGGTGCGCACCCGGGCAATTAACCCTACTTCCGACTTCGTGCGCGCCAGGGTGGCAACCGGGCCTGGGAAGAGCCAATGCGAGAAACCCCACCAAACGCTCCGACAAAAAAAGAGGCGGCGCTCCAATAACCCCGCTTCGGAGCGCAGCCGGGGCAAACCCAGCCAAGGTGCCCACCCCGACGAAGGTGCACGCGAGGTGCGCACCCGGGGCAAACCGGGCTCCGACAACGTGCACGCAGCACCTTGGAGCACACTTCGAAGCACTCCCGGGTGCCCACCGGCGTTGCGCACCGTGGTGGGCAGCGAGGTGCGCACCTTTGATGCGCTGCCTTCACTAATTTCCAGAAAAGGCAAAAAAAAATGAGATTTTAAAATTTCCGTTTTGAAAGATAGTGAAAAAAACGGAACGCGGGTGCCATCTTGAGCCCGCCCTGGTGCGCAGCCCAGGCAAGGCATGCGCACCAAGGTGCCCACCCGCGGTGCACACCCGGGGCAAACCGGGCTCCGACTTCGTGCAGGCCGCACCTTGGAGCACACTTCGGAGCGCTCCTTGGTGCGCACCATGGTGCCCACCAGGGCGCACCCGGGGCAAACCGGGCTCCGACTTCGTGCACGCCGCACCTTGGAGCACACATCGGAGCGCTCCCAGGTTCGCACCAGCGTTGCGCACCTTTGATGCGCTGCCTTCACTAATTTCCAGAAAAGGCAAAAAAAAACGATATTTTAAAATTTCCGTTCTGAAAGATAGTGAAAAAAACGGAACGCGGGTGCCATCTTGAGCCCTTCCTGGTGCGCAGCCCAGGCAAGTTGTGCGCACCAAGGTGCCCACCCTGGCGGAGGTGCGCGCCCGGGGCAAACCGGGCTCCGACTTCGTGCACTGCATGGTGCCCACCAAGGCGCGCAACCCAGCCAAGGTGCCCACCGCAGCGAAGGTGCACGCGAGGTGCGCACCCGAGGTGCACACCCGGGGCAAACCGAGCTCCGACTTCGTGCACGCCGCACCTTGGAGCACACTTCAGAGCGCTCCTTGGTGCGCACCAGGGCGCGCAACCCAGCCAAGGTGCTCACCCCGGCGAAGGTGCACGCGAGGTGCGCACCCGGGGCAAGCCGGGCTCGGACTTCGTGCACGCCGCACCTTGGAGCACACATCGGAGCGCTCCCGGGTTCGCACCAGCATTGCGCACCTTTGATGCGCTGCCTTCACTAATTTCCAGAAAAGGCAAAAAAAAAAAAAAAACGAGATTTTAAAATTTCCGTTTTGAAAGATAGTGAAAAAAACGGAACGCGGGTGCCATCTTGAGCCCGCCCTGGTGTGCAGCCCAGGCAAGTTGTGCGCACCAAGGCACCCACCCTGGCCAAGGTGGGTCACGGGGTGGGTCCTAGGGTGGGTAACGGGGTGGGTACTAAGGTGCGTGCCAAGGTGGGTCATGGGGTGGGTGCCAAGGTGGGCACCAGGGTGGGTGTGCACCAACCCTAGCCAGGGTAGGTCACGGGGTGGTTGTCGGGGTGGGCGTCAAGGAGCCAAGGTGGGTGGCAAGTAGCCAAGTTGCGTGCCAAGGTGGGTGTCGGGGTGGGTGCCAAGGATCCAAGGTGGGTGCCAAGGAACCAAGGTGGGTGTCTGGGTGGGTGCCGAGGTGGGAGCCAGGGTGGGTCCCAAGGTGAGTGCAAAGGTGGGTGCCAGGGTCAAGGTGAGTGCCAATGTGGGTTCCAAGGTGCCAGGGTCAGGGTGAGTGCCAATGTGGGTTCAAAGGTGCTAAGTTGGGTGCGAGGTTGGGTGCGAGGGTGGGTGGGTGCCAAGGTGTGCTAGGTGGAAGCCCGGGTGGGTCGGCATCCCATGGGTGTCGAGTTGGGTGCCTGATGGGTGCTTCTTGTCAAGTTTTAGTCGTCGGGACTCATTTCGAGCCTTAGAGGTCGTTTCTTGTCCGGTTGCCCTGTCTTCGACCTGGGAACCCAATTTTGGTCCTCGGGTCCCATTTTTTTTTGTCTCGCATCCCACTTTTGGCCTGTGGCCTTTTCGGGGTCGATTCTCGTTTTGGGCATCAGAGCATGTTTCTTCTCCTAAAACCCAATATTTGTTTATTAAGTCTCGGAACACATTTTTGTTCTCGTGGACCCATCATGGGTCTTGGAACGCATTTGTGGTCCTTGGGTCCCATTTTGCATCCCGAAACTTGTGTTTTGGTGCTTGATCCCTATTTTGGGTGCCCACCTTGCACCAAGTGCGCACCCGGGGCAAACCGAGCGCCTTGGTGCACCGGGGCAAGATCGAGCGTGCACCCGAGGCGCCCCGAACATGCACCAAGGTGCACTCGGCCCACATGTGAGCGCAGGTCGTTGCGCCCGAGGTGGTGTGTGGGCACCGCGTTGCAGACGGGACACTGCACGCACACGACGCCCCGTCCAGGTGCACGCACGTAGGCCGGGCCGGGTGCACACCCGACGCCCTAGCAAGGTGCGCGCACCCGGGCAGGGCTCACACTTGGCGAACGGGGCGCACTTCGCGAGGGAGGGTGTGCACCTCGACGGGGGTGGGTGGCCGGGGTGGATTCGCACGTGGGTCGCGGTTTGCTAAGTACACACTGCGACAAGCTCATAACGGGTGCGATCATACCAGCGTTAGTGCACCGGATCCCATCAGAACTCCGCAGTTAAGCGCGCTTGGGCCGGAGTAGTACTGGGATGGGTGACCTCCCGGGAAGTCCCGGTGTTGCACCCTTTTTTAGTTTTTCGCCGGGCGTCGCAATGCTATTTGAATAAACCTTTTGCCCGTTTGCGTTCTCGTCGGGGCCGGGCCGGGCCGGGGTGCGCTGCCCGCACTACCGCGCGCGCGGGGGGCGACACCGAGCGCGCACCCGAGGCGCCCCGAGCACACAGGCCACGGTGCAACCCGGGCGTTGTGCGCGCACCCCGGTGCGCCCGAGGTGCTGCGCGCGCACCCAGGTGAAATCGGTGTGCACCTCGGCCAGTGCGCGCTCGGTCGAGTCGCGCACGTTGGCCAAGGTGCACGGTGATGTTTCTTACTCTAAGGTTCCGCACCAGACGCCCGGGACAGGTGAGCGAAGCTGGGCGGGGCCGGGTGCGCGGCCGGGGCAGGTGCACGCAGCTGGAGAGAGCTTTGGAGCACACCAGAGGTGCGCACCTTGGAGCACACTTCGGAGCGCACCAATGATGCGCTCCATTCAAAAGTTTCCTGAAAAGGCAAAAAAAGTTGAGATTATAGAATTTCCCACTTGAGAGATTGTAAAAAAAAAAAATTTAAAATGAAGGAAACGCGGGTGCCAAGGTGTGCGCGCCCGGGTGCGCAGCCCAGCCAAGGTGTGCGCACCAAGGCGCCCACCCTGGCGAAGGTGCACGCAAGGTGCGCACCCGAGGCAAACCGGACAATTAACCCAACTTTCGACTTCGCGCGCACCTGCGCACCTTGGAGCGCACTTCGGAGCGCTCCTTGGTGCGCACCAATCTTGGGCACCTCGGAGTGCACCATGGCGCCCACCAAGGTGCGCACCCGGGGCAAACCGAGCTCCGACTTCGTGCGCACCTTGGAGCGCACGAAAGGTGCGCACCATGGCGCCCACCAAGGTGCGCAGCCCAGCCAAGGCGTGCGCATCAAGGTGCGCACCCTGGCGAAGGTGCGCACCCGGGGCAAACCGAGCTCCGACTTCGTGCGCACCTTGGAGCGCACAAAGGGTGCGCAACCCAGCCAAGGTGTGCGCACCCCGGGCAAACCGAGCTCCGAATCGTGCGCACCTTGGAGCACACTTCGGAGCCCTCCTTGGTGCGCACCGATGTTGCGCACCTCGGAGCGCACCCGGGGAAAACAATGCAATTAACCCGACTTTCGACTTCGTGGGCACCTCGGAGCGCTCTCGGGTTCGCACCTCGGAGCACACCGAGGTGCGCACCTTTGATGCGCTGCCTTCACCAATTTCCAGAAAAGGCAAGAAAACATTGAGAAGGTGTGCGCACCGAGGTGCCCACCCTGGCGAAGGTGCACGCGAGGTGCGCACCCGGGGCAAACCGGGCTCCGACTTCGTGCACGCCATGCTGCGCACCTTGGAGGGCCATGGTGCGCACCTTGGAGCACACTTCGGAGCGCTCAATGGTGCCCAACCCAGCCAAGGTGCCCACCGCGGCGAAGGTGCACGCGAGGTGCGCACCCGGGGCAAACCGGGCTCCGACTTCGTGCACGCCGCACCTTGGAGCACACTTCGGAGCGCTCCTTGGTGCGCACCAGGGCGCGCAACCCAGCCGAGGTGCCCACCCCGGCGAAGGTGCACGCGGGGTGCGCACCCGGGGCAAACCGGGCTCCGACTTCGTGCACGCCATGGTGCCCACCGCGGCGAAGGTGCACGCGAGGTGCGCACCCGGGGCAAACCGGGCTCCGACTTCGTGCACGCCGCACCTTGGAGCACACTTCGGAGCGCTCCTTGGTGCGCACCAGGGCGCGCAACCCAGCCGAGGTGCCCACCCCGGCGAAGGTGCACGCGAGGTGCGCACCCGGGGCAAACCGGGCTCCGACTTCGTGCACGCCATGGTGCCCACCGCGGCGAAGGTGCACGCGAGGTGCGCACCCGGGGCAAACCGGGCTCCGACTTCGTGCACGCCGCACCTTGGAGCACACTTCGGAGCGCTCCTTGGTGCGCACCATGGTGCCCACCAGGGCGCGCAACCCCGCCGAAGGTGCACGCGAGGTGCGCACCCGGGGCAAACCGGGCTCCGACTTCGTGCACGCCGCACCTTGGAGCACACTTCGGAGCGCTCCTTGGTGCGCACCAGGGCGCGCAACCCCGCCGAAGGTGCACGCGAGGTGCGCACCCGGGGCAAACCGGGCTCCGACTTCGTGCACGCCATGGTGCGCACCAGGGTGCCCACCGCGGCGAAGGTGCGCACCCGGGGCAAACCGGGCTCCGACTTCGTGCACGCCGCACCTTGGAGCACACTTCGGAGCGCTCCTTGGTGCGCACCAGGGCGCGCAACCCAGCCGAGGTGCCCACCCCGGCGAAGGTGCACGCGAGGTGCGCACCCGGGGCAAACCGGGCTCCGACTTCGTGCACGCCATGGTGCCCACCGCGGCGAAGGTGCGCACCCGGGGCAAACCGGGCTAGGACTTCGTGCACGCCGCACCTTGGAGCACACTTCGGAGCGCTCCTTGGTGCGCACCATGGTGCCCACCAGGCCGCGCAACCCAGCCAAGGTGTGCGCACCAAGGTGCACGCGAGGTGCGCACCCGGGGCAAACCGGGGTCCGGCTTCGTGCACGCCGCACCTTGGAGCACACATCGGGGCGCTCCCGGGTTCGCACCGGCGTTGCGCACCGTGGTGGGCACCTCGGAGCGCACCGTGGTGGGCACCTCGGAGCACACCAAGGTGGGCAGCGAGGTGCGCACCTTTGATGCGATGCCTTCACTAATTTCCATAAAAGGCAAAAAAAAACGAGATTTTAAAATTTCCGTTTTGAAAGATAGTGAGAAAAAGGGAATGCTGGTGCCATCTTGAGCCCGCCCTGGTGCGCAGCCCAGCCAAGGTGTGCGCACCAAGGTGCCCACCCTGGCGAAGGTGCGCGCCCGGGCAATTAACCCAACTTCCAACTTCGCGCGCGCCAGGGTGGGAGCGCACCCAACAACCGGGCCTGGGAAGAGCCAATGCGAGAAACCCCACCAAACGCTCTGACAAAAAAAGAGGGGGCGCTCCAGTAACCCCGCTTCGGAGCGCACCCTGGGCAAACCCAGCCAGGGTGCCCACCCCGGCCAAGGTGCAGGCGAGGTGCGCACCCGGGGCAAACCGGGCTCCGACAACGTGCACGCCGCACCTTGGAGCACACTTCGTAGCGCTCCCGGGTGCGCACCTCAGAGCACACCAAGGTGGGCAGCGAGGTGCGCACCTTTGATGCGCTGCCTTCACTAATTTCCAGAAAAGGCAAAAAAAAGAGGAGATTTTAAAATTTCCGTTTTGAAAGATAGTGAAAAAAACGGAACGCGGGTGCCATCTTGAGCCCGCCCTGGTGCACAGCCCAGGTAAGGTGCCCACCCTGGCAAAGGTGCGCACCCGGGCAATTAACCCTACTTCCGACTTCGTGCGCGCCAGGGTGGCAACCGGGCCTGGGAAGAGCCAATGCGAGAAACCCCACCAAACGCTCCGACAAAAAAAGAGGCGGCGCTCCAATAACCCCGCTTCGGAGCGCAGCCGGGGCAAACCCAGCCAAGGTGCCCACCCCGACGAAGGTGCACGCGAGGTGCGCACCCGGGGCAAACCGGGCTCCGACAACGTGCACGCAGCACCTTGGAGCACACTTCGAAGCACTCCCGGGTGCCCACCGGCGTTGCGCACCGTGGTGGGCAGCGAGGTGCGCACCTTTGATGCGCTGCCTTCACTAATTTCCAGAAAAGGCAAAAAAAAATGAGATTTTAAAATTTCCGTTTTGAAAGATAGTGAAAAAAACGGAACGCGGGTGCCATCTTGAGCCCGCCCTGGTGCGCAGCCCAGGCAAGGCATGCGCACCAAGGTGCCCACCCGCGGTGCACACCCGGGGCAAACCGGGCTCCGACTTCGTGCAGGCCGCACCTTGGAGCACACTTCGGAGCGCTCCTTGGTGCGCACCATGGTGCCCACCAGGGCGCACCCGGGGCAAACCGGGCTCCGACTTCGTGCACGCCGCACCTTGGAGCACACATCGGAGCGCTCCCAGGTTCGCACCAGCGTTGCGCACCTTTGATGCGCTGCCTTCACTAATTTCCAGAAAAGGCAAAAAAAAACGATATTTTAAAATTTCCGTTCTGAAAGATAGTGAAAAAAACGGAACGCGGGTGCCATCTTGAGCCCTTCCTGGTGCGCAGCCCAGGCAAGTTGTGCGCACCAAGGTGCCCACCCTGGCGGAGGTGCGCGCCCGGGGCAAACCGGGCTCCGACTTCGTGCACTGCATGGTGCCCACCAAGGCGCGCAACCCAGCCAAGGTGCCCACCGCAGCGAAGGTGCACGCGAGGTGCGCACCCGAGGTGCACACCCGGGGCAAACCGAGCTCCGACTTCGTGCACGCCGCACCTTGGAGCACACTTCAGAGCGCTCCTTGGTGCGCACCAGGGCGCGCAACCCAGCCAAGGTGCTCACCCCGGCGAAGGTGCACGCGAGGTGCGCACCCGGGGCAAGCCGGGCTCGGACTTCGTGCACGCCGCACCTTGGAGCACACATCGGAGCGCTCCCGGGTTCGCACCAGCATTGCGCACCTTTGATGCGCTGCCTTCACTAATTTCTAGAAAAGGCAAAAAAAAAAAAAAAACGAGATTTTAAAATTTCCGTTTTGAAAGATAGTGAAAAAAACGGAACGCGGGTGCCATCTTGAGCCCGCCCTGGTGTGCAGCCCAGGCAAGTTGTGCGCACCAAGGCACCCACCCTGGCCAAGGTGGGTCACGGGGTGGGTCCTAGGGTGGGTAACGGGGTGGGTACTAAGGTGCGTGCCAAGGTGGGTCATGGGGTGGGTGCCAAGGTGGGCACCAGGGTGGGTGTGCACCAACCCTAGCCAGGGTAGGTCACGGGGTGGTTGTCGGGGTGGGCGTCAAGGAGCCAAGGTGGGTGGCAAGTAGCCAAGTTGCGTGCCAAGGTGGGTGTCGGGGTGGGTGCCAAGGATCCAAGGTGGGTGCCAAGGAACCAAGGTGGGTGTCTGGGTGGGTGCCGAGGTGGGAGCCAGGGTGGGTCCCAAGGTGAGTGCAAAGGTGGGTGCCAGGGTCAAGGTGAGTGCCAATGTGGGTTCCAAGGTGCCAGGGTCAGGGTGAGTGCCAATGTGGGTTCAAAGGTGCTAAGTTGGGTGCGAGGTTGGGTGCGAGGGTGGGTGGGTGCCAAGGTGTGCTAGGTGGAAGCCCGGGTGGGTCGGCATCCCATGGGTGTCGAGTTGGGTGCCTGATGGGTGCTTCTTGTCAAGTTTTAGTCGTCGGGACTCATTTCGAGCCTTAGAGGTCGTTTCTTGTCCGGTTGCCCTGTCTTCGACCTGGGAACCCAATTTTGGTCCTCGGGTCCCATTTTTTTTTGTCTCGCATCCCACTTTTGGCCTGTGGCCTTTTCGGGGTCGATTCTCGTTTTGGGCATCAGAGCATGTTTCTTCTCCTAAAACCCAATATTTGTTTATTAAGTCTCGGAACACATTTTTGTTCTCGTGGACCCATCATGGGTCTTGGAACGCATTTGTGGTCCTTGGGTCCCATTTTGCATCCCGAAACTTGTGTTTTGGTGCTTGATCCCTATTTTGGGTGCCCACCTTGCACCAAGTGCGCACCCGGGGCAAACCGAGCGCCTTGGTGCACCGGGGCAAGATCGAGCGTGCACCCGAGGCGCCCCGAACATGCACCAAGGTGCACTCGGCCCACATGTGAGCGCAGGTCGTTGCGCCCGAGGTGGTGTGTGGGCACCGCGTTGCAGACGGGACACTGCACGCACACGACGCCCCGTCCAGGTGCACGCACGTAGGCCGGGCCGGGTGCACACCCGACGCCCTAGCAAGGTGCGCGCACCCGGGCAGGGCTCACACTTGGCGAACGGGGCGCACTTCGCGAGGGAGGGTGTGCACCTCGACGGGGGTGGGTGGCCGGGGTGGATTCGCACGTGGGTCGCGGTTTGCTAAGTACACACTGCGACAAGCTCATAACGGGTGCGATCATACCAGCGTTAGTGCACCGGATCCCATCAGAACTCCGCAGTTAAGCGCGCTTGGGCCGGAGTAGTACTGGGATGGGTGACCTCCCGGGAAGTCCCGGTGTTGCACCCTTTTTTAGTTTTTCGCCGGGCGTCGCAATGCTATTTGAATAAACCTTTTGCCCGTTTGCGTTCTCGTCGGGGCCGGGCCGGGCCGGGGTGCGCTGCCCGCACTACCGCGCGCGCGGGGGGCGACACCGAGCGCGCACCCGAGGCGCCCCGAGCACACAGGCCACGGTGCAACCCGGGCGTTGTGCGCGCACCCCGGTGCGCCCGAGGTGCTGCGCGCGCACCCAGGTGAAATCGGTGTGCACCTCGGCCAGTGCGCGCTCGGTCGAGTCGCGCACGTTGGCCAAGGTGCACGGTGATGTTTCTTACTCTAAGGTTCCGCACCAGACGCCCGGGACAGGTGAGCGAAGCTGGGCGGGGCCGGGTGCGCGGCCGGGGCAGGTGCACGCAGCTGGAGAGAGCTTTGGAGCACACCAGAGGTGCGCACCTTGGAGCACACTTCGGAGCGCACCAATGATGCGCTCCATTCAAAAGTTTCCTGAAAAGGCAAAAAAAGTTGAGATTATAGAATTTCCCACTTGAGAGATTGTAAAAAAAAAAAATTTAAAATGAAGGAAACGCGGGTGCCAAGGTGTGCGCGCCCGGGTGCGCAGCCCAGCCAAGGTGTGCGCACCAAGGCGCCCACCCTGGCGAAGGTGCACGCAAGGTGCGCACCCGAGGCAAACCGGACAATTAACCCAACTTTCGACTTCGCGCGCACCTGCGCACCTTGGAGCGCACTTCGGAGCGCTCCTTGGTGCGCACCAATCTTGGGCACCTCGGAGTGCACCATGGCGCCCACCAAGGTGCGCACCCGGGGCAAACCGAGCTCCGACTTCGTGCGCACCTTGGAGCGCACGAAAGGTGCGCACCATGGCGCCCACCAAGGTGCGCAGCCCAGCCAAGGCGTGCGCATCAAGGTGCGCACCCTGGCGAAGGTGCGCACCCGGGGCAAACCGAGCTCCGACTTCGTGCGCACCTTGGAGCGCACAAAGGGTGCGCAACCCAGCCAAGGTGTGCGCACCCCGGGCAAACCGAGCTCCGAATCGTGCGCACCTTGGAGCACACTTCGGAGCCCTCCTTGGTGCGCACCGATGTTGCGCACCTCGGAGCGCACCCGGGGAAAACAATGCAATTAACCCGACTTTCGACTTCGTGGGCACCTCGGAGCGCTCTCGGGTTCGCACCTCGGAGCACACCGAGGTGCGCACCTTTGATGCGCTGCCTTCACCAATTTCCAGAAAAGGCAAGAAAACATTGAGAAGGTGTGCGCACCGAGGTGCCCACCCTGGCGAAGGTGCACGCGAGGTGCGCACCCGGGGCAAACCGGGCTCCGACTTCGTGCACGCCATGCTGCGCACCTTGGAGGGCCATGGTGCGCACCTTGGAGCACACTTCGGAGCGCTCAATGGTGCCCAACCCAGCCAAGGTGCCCACCGCGGCGAAGGTGCACGCGAGGTGCGCACCCGGGGCAAACCGGGCTCCGACTTCGTGCACGCCGCACCTTGGAGCACACTTCGGAGCGCTCCTTGGTGCGCACCAGGGCGCGCAACCCAGCCGAGGTGCCCACCCCGGCGAAGGTGCACGCGGGGTGCGCACCCGGGGCAAACCGGGCTCCGACTTCGTGCACGCCATGGTGCCCACCGCGGCGAAGGTGCACGCGAGGTGCGCACCCGGGGCAAACCGGGCTCCGACTTCGTGCACGCCGCACCTTGGAGCACACTTCGGAGCGCTCCTTGGTGCGCACCAGGGCGCGCAACCCAGCCGAGGTGCCCACCCCGGCGAAGGTGCACGCGAGGTGCGCACCCGGGGCAAACCGGGCTCCGACTTCGTGCACGCCATGGTGCCCACCGCGGCGAAGGTGCACGCGAGGTGCGCACCCGGGGCAAACCGGGCTCCGACTTCGTGCACGCCGCACCTTGGAGCACACTTCGGAGCGCTCCTTGGTGCGCACCATGGTGCCCACCAGGGCGCGCAACCCCGCCGAAGGTGCACGCGAGGTGCGCACCCGGGGCAAACCGGGCTCCGACTTCGTGCACGCCGCACCTTGGAGCACACTTCGGAGCGCTCCTTGGTGCGCACCAGGGCGCGCAACCCCGCCGAAGGTGCACGCGAGGTGCGCACCCGGGGCAAACCGGGCTCCGACTTCGTGCACGCCATGGTGCGCACCAGGGTGCCCACCGCGGCGAAGGTGCGCACCCGGGGCAAACCGGGCTCCGACTTCGTGCACGCCGCACCTTGGAGCACACTTCGGAGCGCTCCTTGGTGCGCACCAGGGCGCGCAACCCAGCCGAGGTGCCCACCCCGGCGAAGGTGCACGCGAGGTGCGCACCCGGGGCAAACCGGGCTCCGACTTCGTGCACGCCATGGTGCCCACCGCGGCGAAGGTGCGCACCCGGGGCAAACCGGGCTAGGACTTCGTGCACGCCGCACCTTGGAGCACACTTTGGAGCGCTCCTTGGTGCGCACCATGGTGCCCACCAGGCCGCGCAACCCAGCCAAGGTGTGCGCACCAAGGTGCACGCGAGGTGCGCACCCGGGGCAAACCGGGGTCCGGCTTCGTGCACGCCGCACCTTGGAGCACACATCGGGGCGCTCCCGGGTTCGCACCGGCGTTGCGCACCGTGGTGGGCACCTCGGAGCGCACCGTGGTGGGCACCTCGGAGCACACCAAGGTGGGCAGCGAGGTGCGCACCTTTGATGCGATGCCTTCACTAATTTCCATAAAAGGCAAAAAAAAACGAGATTTTAAAATTTCCGTTTTGAAAGATAGTGAGAAAAAGGGAATGCTGGTGCCATCTTGAGCCCGCCCTGGTGCGCAGCCCAGCCAAGGTGTGCGCACCAAGGTGCCCACCCTGGCGAAGGTGCGCGCCCGGGCAATTAACCCAACTTCCAACTTCGCGCGCGCCAGGGTGGGAGCGCACCCAACAACCGGGCCTGGGAAGAGCCAATGCGAGAAACCCCACCAAACGCTCTGACAAAAAAAGAGGGGGCGCTCCAGTAACCCCGCTTCGGAGCGCACCCTGGGCAAACCCAGCCAGGGTGCCCACCCCGGCCAAGGTGCAGGCGAGGTGCGCACCCGGGGCAAACCGGGCTCCGACAACGTGCACGCCGCACCTTGGAGCACACTTCGTAGCGCTCCCGGGTGCGCACCTCAGAGCACACCAAGGTGGGCAGCGAGGTGCGCACCTTTGATGCGCTGCCTTCACTAATTTCCAGAAAAGGCAAAAAAAAGAGGAGATTTTAAAATTTCCGTTTTGAAAGATAGTGAAAAAAACGGAACGCGGGTGCCATCTTGAGCCCGCCCTGGTGCACAGCCCAGGTAAGGTGCCCACCCTGGCAAAGGTGCGCACCCGGGCAATTAACCCTACTTCCGACTTCGTGCGCGCCAGGGTGGCAACCGGGCCTGGGAAGAGCCAATGCGAGAAACCCCACCAAACGCTCCGACAAAAAAAGAGGCGGCGCTCCAATAACCCCGCTTCGGAGCGCAGCCGGGGCAAACCCAGCCAAGGTGCCCACCCCGACGAAGGTGCACGCGAGGTGCGCACCCGGGGCAAACCGGGCTCCGACAACGTGCACGCAGCACCTTGGAGCACACTTCGAAGCACTCCCGGGTGCCCACCGGCGTTGCGCACCGTGGTGGGCAGCGAGGTGCGCACCTTTGATGCGCTGCCTTCACTAATTTCCAGAAAAGGCAAAAAAAAATGAGATTTTAAAATTTCCGTTTTGAAAGATAGTGAAAAAAACGGAACGCGGGTGCCATCTTGAGCCCGCCCTGGTGCGCAGCCCAGGCAAGGCATGCGCACCAAGGTGCCCACCCGCGGTGCACGCCCGGGGCAAACCGGGCTCCGACTTCGTGCAGGCCGCACCTTGGAGCACACTTCGGAGCGCTCCTTGGTGCGCACCATGGTGCCCACCAGGGCGCACCCGGGGCAAACCGGGCTCCGACTTCGTGCACGCCGCACCTTGGAGCACACATCGGAGCGCTCCCAGGTTCGCACCAGCGTTGCGCACCTTTGATGCGCTGCCTTCACTAATTTCCAGAAAAGGCAAAAAAAAACGATATTTTAAAATTTCCGTTCTGAAAGATAGTGAAAAAAACGGAACGCGGGTGCCATCTTGAGCCCTTCCTGGTGCGCAGCCCAGGCAAGTTGTGCGCACCAAGGTGCCCACCCTGGCGGAGGTGCGCGCCCGGGGCAAACCGGGCTCCGACTTCGTGCACTGCATGGTGCCCACCAAGGCGCGCAACCCAGCCAAGGTGCCCACCGCAGCGAAGGTGCACGCGAGGTGCGCACCCGAGGTGCACACCCGGGGCAAACCGAGCTCCGACTTCGTGCACGCCGCACCTTGGAGCACACTTCAGAGCGCTCCTTGGTGCGCACCAGGGCGCGCAACCCAGCCAAGGTGCTCACCCCGGCGAAGGTGCACGCGAGGTGCGCACCCGGGGCAAGCCGGGCTCGGACTTCGTGCACGCCGCACCTTGGAGCACACATCGGAGCGCTCCCGGGTTCGCACCAGCATTGCGCACCTTTGATGCGCTGCCTTCACTAATTTCCAGAAAAGGCAAAAAAAAAAAAAAAACGAGATTTTAAAATTTCCGTTTTGAAAGATAGTGAAAAAAACGGAACGCGGGTGCCATCTTGAGCCCGCCCTGGTGTGCAGCCCAGGCAAGTTGTGCGCACCAAGGCACCCACCCTGGCCAAGGTGGGTCACGGGGTGGGTCCTAGGGTGGGTAACGGGGTGGGTACTAAGGTGCGTGCCAAGGTGGGTCATGGGGTGGGTGCCAAGGTGGGCACCAGGGTGGGTGTGCACCAACCCTAGCCAGGGTAGGTCACGGGGTGGTTGTCGGGGTGGGCGTCAAGGAGCCAAGGTGGGTGGCAAGTAGCCAAGTTGCGTGCCAAGGTGGGTGTCGGGGTGGGTGCCAAGGATCCAAGGTGGGTGCCAAGGAACCAAGGTGGGTGTCTGGGTGGGTGCCGAGGTGGGAGCCAGGGTGGGTCCCAAGGTGAGTGCAAAGGTGGGTGCCAGGGTCAAGGTGAGTGCCAATGTGGGTTCCAAGGTGCCAGGGTCAGGGTGAGTGCCAATGTGGGTTCAAAGGTGCTAAGTTGGGTGCGAGGTTGGGTGCGAGGGTGGGTGGGTGCCAAGGTGTGCTAGGTGGAAGCCCGGGTGGGTCGGCATCCCATGGGTGTCGAGTTGGGTGCCTGATGGGTGCTTCTTGTCAAGTTTTAGTCGTCGGGACTCATTTCGAGCCTTAGAGGTCGTTTCTTGTCCGGTTGCCCTGTCTTCGACCTGGGAACCCAATTTTGGTCCTCGGGTCCCATTTTTTTTTGTCTCGCATCCCACTTTTGGCCTGTGGCCTTTTCGGGGTCGATTCTCGTTTTGGGCATCAGAGCATGTTTCTTCTCCTAAAACCCAATATTTGTTTATTAAGTCTCGGAACACATTTTTGTTCTCGTGGACCCATCATGGGTCTTGGAACGCATTTGTGGTCCTTGGGTCCCATTTTGCATCCCGAAACTTGTGTTTTGGTGCTTGATCCCTATTTTGGGTGCCCACCTTGCACCAAGTGCGCACCCGGGGCAAACCGAGCGCCTTGGTGCACCGGGGCAAGATCGAGCGTGCACCCGAGGCGCCCCGAACATGCACCAAGGTGCACTCGGCCCACATGTGAGCGCAGGTCGTTGCGCCCGAGGTGGTGTGTGGGCACCGCGTTGCAGACGGGACACTGCACGCACACGACGCCCCGTCCAGGTGCACGCACGTAGGCCGGGCCGGGTGCACACCCGACGCCCTAGCAAGGTGCGCGCACCCGGGCAGGGCTCACACTTGGCGAACGGGGCGCACTTCGCGAGGGAGGGTGTGCACCTCGACGGGGGTGGGTGGCCGGGGTGGATTCGCACGTGGGTCGCGGTTTGCTAAGTACACACTGCGACAAGCTCATAACGGGTGCGATCATACCAGCGTTAGTGCACCGGATCCCATCAGAACTCCGCAGTTAAGCGCGCTTGGGCCGGAGTAGTACTGGGATGGGTGACCTCCCGGGAAGTCCCGGTGTTGCACCCTTTTTTAGTTTTTCGCCGGGCGTCGCAATGCTATTTGAATAAACCTTTTGCCCGTTTGCGTTCTCGTCGGGGCCGGGCCGGGCCGGGGTGCGCTGCCCGCACTACCGCGCGCGCGGGGGGCGACACCGAGCGCGCACCCGAGGCGCCCCGAGCACACAGGCCACGGTGCAACCCGGGCGTTGTGCGCGCACCCCGGTGCGCCCGAGGTGCTGCGCGCGCACCCAGGTGAAATCGGTGTGCACCTCGGCCAGTGCGCGCTCGGTCGAGTCGCGCACGTTGGCCAAGGTGCACGGTGATGTTTCTTACTCTAAGGTTCCGCACCAGACGCCCGGGACAGGTGAGCGAAGCTGGGCGGGGCCGGGTGCGCGGCCGGGGCAGGTGCACGCAGCTGGAGAGAGCTTTGGAGCACACCAGAGGTGCGCACCTTGGAGCACACTTCGGAGCGCACCAATGATGCGCTCCATTCAAAAGTTTCCTGAAAAGGCAAAAAAAGTTGAGATTATAGAATTTCCCACTTGAGAGATTGTAAAAAAAAAAAATTTAAAATGAAGGAAACGCGGGTGCCAAGGTGTGCGCGCCCGGGTGCGCAGCCCAGCCAAGGTGTGCGCACCAAGGCGCCCACCCTGGCGAAGGTGCACGCAAGGTGCGCACCCGAGGCAAACCGGACAATTAACCCAACTTTCGACTTCGCGCGCACCTGCGCACCTTGGAGCGCACTTCGGAGCGCTCCTTGGTGCGCACCAATCTTGGGCACCTCGGAGTGCACCATGGCGCCCACCAAGGTGCGCACCCGGGGCAAACCGAGCTCCGACTTCGTGCGCACCTTGGAGCGCACGAAAGGTGCGCACCATGGCGCCCACCAAGGTGCGCAGCCCAGCCAAGGCGTGCGCATCAAGGTGCGCACCCTGGCGAAGGTGCGCACCCGGGGCAAACCGAGCTCCGACTTCGTGCGCACCTTGGAGCGCACAAAGGGTGCGCAACCCAGCCAAGGTGTGCGCACCCCGGGCAAACCGAGCTCCGAATCGTGCGCACCTTGGAGCACACTTCGGAGCCCTCCTTGGTGCGCACCGATGTTGCGCACCTCGGAGCGCACCCGGGGAAAACAATGCAATTAACCCGACTTTCGACTTCGTGGGCACCTCGGAGCGCTCTCGGGTTCGCACCTCGGAGCACACCGAGGTGCGCACCTTTGATGCGCTGCCTTCACCAATTTCCAGAAAAGGCAAGAAAACATTGAGAAGGTGTGCGCACCGAGGTGCCCACCCTGGCGAAGGTGCACGCGAGGTGCGCACCCGGGGCAAACCGGGCTCCGACTTCGTGCACGCCATGCTGCGCACCTTGGAGGGCCATGGTGCGCACCTTGGAGCACACTTCGGAGCGCTCAATGGTGCCCAACCCAGCCAAGGTGCCCACCGCGGCGAAGGTGCACGCGAGGTGCGCACCCGGGGCAAACCGGGCTCCGACTTCGTGCACGCCGCACCTTGGAGCACACTTCGGAGCGCTCCTTGGTGCGCACCAGGGCGCGCAACCCAGCCGAGGTGCCCACCCCGGCGAAGGTGCACGCGGGGTGCGCACCCGGGGCAAACCGGGCTCCGACTTCGTGCACGCCATGGTGCCCACCGCGGCGAAGGTGCACGCGAGGTGCGCACCCGGGGCAAACCGGGCTCCGACTTCGTGCACGCCGCACCTTGGAGCACACTTCGGAGCGCTCCTTGGTGCGCACCAGGGCGCGCAACCCAGCCGAGGTGCCCACCCCGGCGAAGGTGCACGCGAGGTGCGCACCCGGGGCAAACCGGGCTCCGACTTCGTGCACGCCATGGTGCCCACCGCGGCGAAGGTGCACGCGAGGTGCGCACCCGGGGCAAACCGGGCTCCGACTTCGTGCACGCCGCACCTTGGAGCACACTTCGGAGCGCTCCTTGGTGCGCACCATGGTGCCCACCAGGGCGCGCAACCCCGCCGAAGGTGCACGCGAGGTGCGCACCCGGGGCAAACCGGGCTCCGACTTCGTGCACGCCGCACCTTGGAGCACACTTCGGAGCGCTCCTTGGTGCGCACCAGGGCGCGCAACCCCGCCGAAGGTGCACGCGAGGTGCGCACCCGGGGCAAACCGGGCTCCGACTTCGTGCACGCCATGGTGCGCACCAGGGTGCCCACCGCGGCGAAGGTGCGCACCCGGGGCAAACCGGGCTCCGACTTCGTGCACGCCGCACCTTGGAGCACACTTCGGAGCGCTCCTTGGTGCGCACCAGGGCGCGCAACCCAGCCGAGGTGCCCACCCCGGCGAAGGTGCACGCGAGGTGCGCACCCGGGGCAAACCGGGCTCCGACTTCGTGCACGCCATGGTGCCCACCGCGGCGAAGGTGCGCACCCGGGGCAAACCGGGCTAGGACTTCGTGCACGCCGCACCTTGGAGCACACTTCGGAGCGCTCCTTGGTGCGCACCATGGTGCCCACCAGGCCGCGCAACCCAGCCAAGGTGTGCGCACCAAGGTGCACGCGAGGTGCGCACCCGGGGCAAACCGGGGTCCGGCTTCGTGCACGCCGCACCTTGGAGCACACATCGGGGCGCTCCCGGGTTCGCACCGGCGTTGCGCACCGTGGTGGGCACCTCGGAGCGCACCGTGGTGGGCACCTCGGAGCACACCAAGGTGGGCAGCGAGGTGCGCACCTTTGATGCGATGCCTTCACTAATTTCCATAAAAGGCAAAAAAAAACGAGATTTTAAAATTTCCGTTTTGAAAGATAGTGAGAAAAAGGGAATGCTGGTGCCATCTTGAGCCCGCCCTGGTGCGCAGCCCAGCCAAGGTGTGCGCACCAAGGTGCCCACCCTGGCGAAGGTGCGCGCCCGGGCAATTAACCCAACTTCCAACTTCGCGCGCGCCAGGGTGGGAGCGCACCCAACAACCGGGCCTGGGAAGAGCCAATGCGAGAAACCCCACCAAACGCTCTGACAAAAAAAGAGGGGGCGCTCCAGTAACCCCGCTTCGGAGCGCACCCTGGGCAAACCCAGCCAGGGTGCCCACCCCGGCCAAGGTGCAGGCGAGGTGCGCACCCGGGGCAAACCGGGCTCCGACAACGTGCACGCCGCACCTTGGAGCACACTTCGTAGCGCTCCCGGGTGCGCACCTCAGAGCACACCAAGGTGGGCAGCGAGGTGCGCACCTTTGATGCGCTGCCTTCACTAATTTCCAGAAAAGGCAAAAAAAAGAGGAGATTTTAAAATTTCCGTTTTGAAAGATAGTGAAAAAAACGGAACGCGGGTGCCATCTTGAGCCCGCCCTGGTGCACAGCCCAGGTAAGGTGCCCACCCTGGCAAAGGTGCGCACCCGGGCAATTAACCCTACTTCCGACTTCGTGCGCGCCAGGGTGGCAACCGGGCCTGGGAAGAGCCAATGCGAGAAACCCCACCAAACGCTCCGACAAAAAAAGAGGCGGCGCTCCAATAACCCCGCTTCGGAGCGCAGCCGGGGCAAACCCAGCCAAGGTGCCCACCCCGACGAAGGTGCACGCGAGGTGCGCACCCGGGGCAAACCGGGCTCCGACAACGTGCACGCAGCACCTTGGAGCACACTTCGAAGCACTCCCGGGTGCCCACCGGCGTTGCGCACCGTGGTGGGCAGCGAGGTGCGCACCTTTGATGCGCTGCCTTCACTAATTTCCAGAAAAGGCAAAAAAAAATGAGATTTTAAAATTTCCGTTTTGAAAGATAGTGAAAAAAACGGAACGCGGGTGCCATCTTGAGCCCGCCCTGGTGCGCAGCCCAGGCAAGGCATGCGCACCAAGGTGCCCACCCGCGGTGCACGCCCGGGGCAAACCGGGCTCCGACTTCGTGCAGGCCGCACCTTGGAGCACACTTCGGAGCGCTCCTTGGTGCGCACCATGGTGCCCACCAGGGCGCACCCGGGGCAAACCGGGCTCCGACTTCGTGCACGCCGCACCTTGGAGCACACATCGGAGCGCTCCCAGGTTCGCACCAGCGTTGCGCACCTTTGATGCGCTGCCTTCACTAATTTCCAGAAAAGGCAAAAAAAAACGATATTTTAAAATTTCCGTTCTGAAAGATAGTGAAAAAAACGGAACGCGGGTGCCATCTTGAGCCCTTCCTGGTGCGCAGCCCAGGCAAGTTGTGCGCACCAAGGTGCCCACCCTGGCGGAGGTGCGCGCCCGGGGCAAACCGGGCTCCGACTTCGTGCACTGCATGGTGCCCACCAAGGCGCGCAACCCAGCCAAGGTGCCCACCGCAGCGAAGGTGCACGCGAGGTGCGCACCCGAGGTGCACACCCGGGGCAAACCGAGCTCCGACTTCGTGCACGCCGCACCTTGGAGCACACTTCAGAGCGCTCCTTGGTGCGCACCAGGGCGCGCAACCCAGCCAAGGTGCTCACCCCGGCGAAGGTGCACGCGAGGTGCGCACCCGGGGCAAGCCGGGCTCGGACTTCGTGCACGCCGCACCTTGGAGCACACATCGGAGCGCTCCCGGGTTCGCACCAGCATTGCGCACCTTTGATGCGCTGCCTTCACTAATTTCCAGAAAAGGCAAAAAAAAAAAAAAAACGAGATTTTAAAATTTCCGTTTTGAAAGATAGTGAAAAAAACGGAACGCGGGTGCCATCTTGAGCCCGCCCTGGTGTGCAGCCCAGGCAAGTTGTGCGCACCAAGGCACCCACCCTGGCCAAGGTGGGTCACGGGGTGGGTCCTAGGGTGGGTAACGGGGTGGGTACTAAGGTGCGTGCCAAGGTGGGTCATGGGGTGGGTGCCAAGGTGGGCACCAGGGTGGGTGTGCACCAACCCTAGCCAGGGTAGGTCACGGGGTGGTTGTCGGGGTGGGCGTCAAGGAGCCAAGGTGGGTGGCAAGTAGCCAAGTTGCGTGCCAAGGTGGGTGTCGGGGTGGGTGCCAAGGATCCAAGGTGGGTGCCAAGGAACCAAGGTGGGTGTCTGGGTGGGTGCCGAGGTGGGAGCCAGGGTGGGTCCCAAGGTGAGTGCAAAGGTGGGTGCCAGGGTCAAGGTGAGTGCCAATGTGGGTTCCAAGGTGCCAGGGTCAGGGTGAGTGCCAATGTGGGTTCAAAGGTGCTAAGTTGGGTGCGAGGTTGGGTGCGAGGGTGGGTGGGTGCCAAGGTGTGCTAGGTGGAAGCCCGGGTGGGTCGGCATCCCATGGGTGTCGAGTTGGGTGCCTGATGGGTGCTTCTTGTCAAGTTTTAGTCGTCGGGACTCATTTCGAGCCTTAGAGGTCGTTTCTTGTCCGGTTGCCCTGTCTTCGACCTGGGAACCCAATTTTGGTCCTCGGGTCCCATTTTTTTTTGTCTCGCATCCCACTTTTGGCCTGTGGCCTTTTCGGGGTCGATTCTCGTTTTGGGCATCAGAGCATGTTTCTTCTCCTAAAACCCAATATTTGTTTATTAAGTCTCGGAACACATTTTTGTTCTCGTGGACCCATCATGGGTCTTGGAACGCATTTGTGGTCCTTGGGTCCCATTTTGCATCCCGAAACTTGTGTTTTGGTGCTTGATCCCTATTTTGGGTGCCCACCTTGCACCAAGTGCGCACCCGGGGCAAACCGAGCGCCTTGGTGCACCGGGGCAAGATCGAGCGTGCACCCGAGGCGCCCCGAACATGCACCAAGGTGCACTCGGCCCACATGTGAGCGCAGGTCGTTGCGCCCGAGGTGGTGTGTGGGCACCGCGTTGCAGACGGGACACTGCACGCACACGACGCCCCGTCCAGGTGCACGCACGTAGGCCGGGCCGGGTGCACACCCGACGCCCTAGCAAGGTGCGCGCACCCGGGCAGGGCTCACACTTGGCGAACGGGGCGCACTTCGCGAGGGAGGGTGTGCACCTCGACGGGGGTGGGTGGCCGGGGTGGATTCGCACGTGGGTCGCGGTTTGCTAAGTACACACTGCGACAAGCTCATAACGGGTGCGATCATACCAGCGTTAGTGCACCGGATCCCATCAGAACTCCGCAGTTAAGCGCGCTTGGGCCGGAGTAGTACTGGGATGGGTGACCTCCCGGGAAGTCCCGGTGTTGCACCCTTTTTTAGTTTTTCGCCGGGCGTCGCAATGCTATTTGAATAAACCTTTTGCCCGTTTGCGTTCTCGTCGGGGCCGGGCCGGGCCGGGGTGCGCTGCCCGCACTACCGCGCGCGCGGGGGGCGACACCGAGCGCGCACCCGAGGCGCCCCGAGCACACAGGCCACGGTGCAACCCGGGCGTTGTGCGCGCACCCCGGTGCGCCCGAGGTGCTGCGCGCGCACCCAGGTGAAATCGGTGTGCACCTCGGCCAGTGCGCGCTCGGTCGAGTCGCGCACGTTGGCCAAGGTGCACGGTGATGTTTCTTACTCTAAGGTTCCGCACCAGACGCCCGGGACAGGTGAGCGAAGTTGGGCGGGGCCGGGTGCGCGGCCGGGGCAGGTGCACGCAGCTGGAGAGAGCTTTGGAGCACACCAGAGGTGCGCACCTTGGAGCACACTTCGGAGCGCACCAATGATGCGCTCCATTCAAAAGTTTCCTGAAAAGGCAAAAAAAGTTGAGATTATAGAATTTCCCACTTGAGAGATTGTAAAAAAAAAAAATTTAAAATGAAGGAAACGCGGGTGCCAAGGTGTGCGCGCCCGGGTGCGCAGCCCAGCCAAGGTGTGCGCACCAAGGCGCCCACCCTGGCGAAGGTGCACGCAAGGTGCGCACCCGAGGCAAACCGGACAATTAACCCAACTTTCGACTTCGCGCGCACCTGCGCACCTTGGAGCGCACTTCGGAGCGCTCCTTGGTGCGCACCAATCTTGGGCACCTCGGAGTGCACCATGGCGCCCACCAAGGTGCGCACCCGGGGCAAACCGAGCTCCGACTTCGTGCGCACCTTGGAGCGCACGAAAGGTGCGCACCATGGCGCCCACCAAGGTGCGCAGCCCAGCCAAGGCGTGCGCATCAAGGTGCGCACCCTGGCGAAGGTGCGCACCCGGGGCAAACCGAGCTCCGACTTCGTGCGCACCTTGGAGCGCACAAAGGGTGCGCAACCCAGCCAAGGTGTGCGCACCCCGGGCAAACCGAGCTCCGAATCGTGCGCACCTTGGAGCACACTTCGGAGCCCTCCTTGGTGCGCACCGATGTTGCGCACCTCGGAGCGCACCCGGGGAAAACAATGCAATTAACCCGACTTTCGACTTCGTGGGCACCTCGGAGCGCTCTCGGGTTCGCACCTCGGAGCACACCGAGGTGCGCACCTTTGATGCGCTGCCTTCACCAATTTCCAGAAAAGGCAAGAAAACATTGAGAAGGTGTGCGCACCGAGGTGCCCACCCTGGCGAAGGTGCACGCGAGGTGCGCACCCGGGGCAAACCGGGCTCCGACTTCGTGCACGCCATGCTGCGCACCTTGGAGGGCCATGGTGCGCACCTTGGAGCACACTTCGGAGCGCTCAATGGTGCCCAACCCAGCCAAGGTGCCCACCGCGGCGAAGGTGCACGCGAGGTGCGCACCCGGGGCAAACCGGGCTCCGACTTCGTGCACGCCGCACCTTGGAGCACACTTCGGAGCGCTCCTTGGTGCGCACCAGGGCGCGCAACCCAGCCGAGGTGCCCACCCCGGCGAAGGTGCACGCGGGGTGCGCACCCGGGGCAAACCGGGCTCCGACTTCGTGCACGCCATGGTGCCCACCGCGGCGAAGGTGCACGCGAGGTGCGCACCCGGGGCAAACCGGGCTCCGACTTCGTGCACGCCGCACCTTGGAGCACACTTCGGAGCGCTCCTTGGTGCGCACCAGGGCGCGCAACCCAGCCGAGGTGCCCACCCCGGCGAAGGTGCACGCGAGGTGCGCACCCGGGGCAAACCGGGCTCCGACTTCGTGCACGCCATGGTGCCCACCGCGGCGAAGGTGCACGCGAGGTGCGCACCCGGGGCAAACCGGGCTCCGACTTCGTGCACGCCGCACCTTGGAGCACACTTCGGAGCGCTCCTTGGTGCGCACCATGGTGCCCACCAGGGCGCGCAACCCCGCCGAAGGTGCACGCGAGGTGCGCACCCGGGGCAAACCGGGCTCCGACTTCGTGCACGCCGCACCTTGGAGCACACTTCGGAGCGCTCCTTGGTGCGCACCAGGGCGCGCAACCCCGCCGAAGGTGCACGCGAGGTGCGCACCCGGGGCAAACCGGGCTCCGACTTCGTGCACGCCATGGTGCGCACCAGGGTGCCCACCGCGGCGAAGGTGCGCACCCGGGGCAAACCGGGCTCCGACTTCGTGCACGCCGCACCTTGGAGCACACTTCGGAGCGCTCCTTGGTGCGCACCAGGGCGCGCAACCCAGCCGAGGTGCCCACCCCGGCGAAGGTGCACGCGAGGTGCGCACCCGGGGCAAACCGGGCTCCGACTTCGTGCACGCCATGGTGCCCACCGCGGCGAAGGTGCGCACCCGGGGCAAACCGGGCTAGGACTTCGTGCACGCCGCACCTTGGAGCACACTTCGGAGCGCTCCTTGGTGCGCACCATGGTGCCCACCAGGCCGCGCAACCCAGCCAAGGTGTGCGCACCAAGGTGCACGCGAGGTGCGCACCCGGGGCAAACCGGGGTCCGGCTTCGTGCACGCCGCACCTTGGAGCACACATCGGGGCGCTCCCGGGTTCGCACCGGCGTTGCGCACCGTGGTGGGCACCTCGGAGCGCACCGTGGTGGGCACCTCGGAGCACACCAAGGTGGGCAGCGAGGTGCGCACCTTTGATGCGATGCCTTCACTAATTTCCATAAAAGGCAAAAAAAAACGAGATTTTAAAATTTCCGTTTTGAAAGATAGTGAGAAAAAGGGAATGCTGGTGCCATCTTGAGCCCGCCCTGGTGCGCAGCCCAGCCAAGGTGTGCGCACCAAGGTGCCCACCCTGGCGAAGGTGCGCGCCCGGGCAATTAACCCAACTTCCAACTTCGCGCGCGCCAGGGTGGGAGCGCACCCAACAACCGGGCCTGGGAAGAGCCAATGCGAGAAACCCCACCAAACGCTCTGACAAAAAAAGAGGGGGCGCTCCAGTAACCCCGCTTCGGAGCGCACCCTGGGCAAACCCAGCCAGGGTGCCCACCCCGGCCAAGGTGCAGGCGAGGTGCGCACCCGGGGCAAACCGGGCTCCGACAACGTGCACGCCGCACCTTGGAGCACACTTCGTAGCGCTCCCGGGTGCGCACCTCAGAGCACACCAAGGTGGGCAGCGAGGTGCGCACCTTTGATGCGCTGCCTTCACTAATTTCCAGAAAAGGCAAAAAAAAGAGGAGATTTTAAAATTTCCGTTTTGAAAGATAGTGAAAAAAACGGAACGCGGGTGCCATCTTGAGCCCGCCCTGGTGCACAGCCCAGGTAAGGTGCCCACCCTGGCAAAGGTGCGCACCCGGGCAATTAACCCTACTTCCGACTTCGTGCGCGCCAGGGTGGCAACCGGGCCTGGGAAGAGCCAATGCGAGAAACCCCACCAAACGCTCCGACAAAAAAAGAGGCGGCGCTCCAATAACCCCGCTTCGGAGCGCAGCCGGGGCAAACCCAGCCAAGGTGCCCACCCCGACGAAGGTGCACGCGAGGTGCGCACCCGGGGCAAACCGGGCTCCGACAACGTGCACGCAGCACCTTGGAGCACACTTCGAAGCACTCCCGGGTGCCCACCGGCGTTGCGCACCGTGGTGGGCAGCGAGGTGCGCACCTTTGATGCGCTGCCTTCACTAATTTCCAGAAAAGGCAAAAAAAAATGAGATTTTAAAATTTCCGTTTTGAAAGATAGTGAAAAAAACGGAACGCGGGTGCCATCTTGAGCCCGCCCTGGTGCGCAGCCCAGGCAAGGCATGCGCACCAAGGTGCCCACCCGCGGTGCACGCCCGGGGCAAACCGGGCTCCGACTTCGTGCAGGCCGCACCTTGGAGCACACTTCGGAGCGCTCCTTGGTGCGCACCATGGTGCCCACCAGGGCGCACCCGGGGCAAACCGGGCTCCGACTTCGTGCACGCCGCACCTTGGAGCACACATCGGAGCGCTCCCAGGTTCGCACCAGCGTTGCGCACCTTTGATGCGCTGCCTTCACTAATTTCCAGAAAAGGCAAAAAAAAACGATATTTTAAAATTTCCGTTCTGAAAGATAGTGAAAAAAACGGAACGCGGGTGCCATCTTGAGCCCTTCCTGGTGCGCAGCCCAGGCAAGTTGTGCGCACCAAGGTGCCCACCCTGGCGGAGGTGCGCGCCCGGGGCAAACCGGGCTCCGACTTCGTGCACTGCATGGTGCCCACCAAGGCGCGCAACCCAGCCAAGGTGCCCACCGCAGCGAAGGTGCACGCGAGGTGCGCACCCGAGGTGCACACCCGGGGCAAACCGAGCTCCGACTTCGTGCACGCCGCACCTTGGAGCACACTTCAGAGCGCTCCTTGGTGCGCACCAGGGCGCGCAACCCAGCCAAGGTGCTCACCCCGGCGAAGGTGCACGCGAGGTGCGCACCCGGGGCAAGCCGGGCTCGGACTTCGTGCACGCCGCACCTTGGAGCACACATCGGAGCGCTCCCGGGTTCGCACCAGCATTGCGCACCTTTGATGCGCTGCCTTCACTAATTTCCAGAAAAGGCAAAAAAAAAAAAAAAACGAGATTTTAAAATTTCCGTTTTGAAAGATAGTGAAAAAAACGGAACGCGGGTGCCATCTTGAGCCCGCCCTGGTGTGCAGCCCAGGCAAGTTGTGCGCACCAAGGCACCCACCCTGGCCAAGGTGGGTCACGGGGTGGGTCCTAGGGTGGGTAACGGGGTGGGTACTAAGGTGCGTGCCAAGGTGGGTCATGGGGTGGGTGCCAAGGTGGGCACCAGGGTGGGTGTGCACCAACCCTAGCCAGGGTAGGTCACGGGGTGGTTGTCGGGGTGGGCGTCAAGGAGCCAAGGTGGGTGGCAAGTAGCCAAGTTGCGTGCCAAGGTGGGTGTCGGGGTGGGTGCCAAGGATCCAAGGTGGGTGCCAAGGAACCAAGGTGGGTGTCTGGGTGGGTGCCGAGGTGGGAGCCAGGGTGGGTCCCAAGGTGAGTGCAAAGGTGGGTGCCAGGGTCAAGGTGAGTGCCAATGTGGGTTCCAAGGTGCCAGGGTCAGGGTGAGTGCCAATGTGGGTTCAAAGGTGCTAAGTTGGGTGCGAGGTTGGGTGCGAGGGTGGGTGGGTGCCAAGGTGTGCTAGGTGGAAGCCCGGGTGGGTCGGCATCCCATGGGTGTCGAGTTGGGTGCCTGATGGGTGCTTCTTGTCAAGTTTTAGTCGTCGGGACTCATTTCGAGCCTTAGAGGTCGTTTCTTGTCCGGTTGCCCTGTCTTCGACCTGGGAACCCAATTTTGGTCCTCGGGTCCCATTTTTTTTTGTCTCGCATCCCACTTTTGGCCTGTGGCCTTTTCGGGGTCGATTCTCGTTTTGGGCATCAGAGCATGTTTCTTCTCCTAAAACCCAATATTTGTTTATTAAGTCTCGGAACACATTTTTGTTCTCGTGGACCCATCATGGGTCTTGGAACGCATTTGTGGTCCTTGGGTCCCATTTTGCATCCCGAAACTTGTGTTTTGGTGCTTGATCCCTATTTTGGGTGCCCACCTTGCACCAAGTGCGCACCCGGGGCAAACCGAGCGCCTTGGTGCACCGGGGCAAGATCGAGCGTGCACCCGAGGCGCCCCGAACATGCACCAAGGTGCACTCGGCCCACATGTGAGCGCAGGTCGTTGCGCCCGAGGTGGTGTGTGGGCACCGCGTTGCAGACGGGACACTGCACGCACACGACGCCCCGTCCAGGTGCACGCACGTAGGCCGGGCCGGGTGCACACCCGACGCCCTAGCAAGGTGCGCGCACCCGGGCAGGGCTCACACTTGGCGAACGGGGCGCACTTCGCGAGGGAGGGTGTGCACCTCGACGGGGGTGGGTGGCCGGGGTGGATTCGCACGTGGGTCGCGGTTTGCTAAGTACACACTGCGACAAGCTCATAACGGGTGCGATCATACCAGCGTTAGTGCACCGGATCCCATCAGAACTCCGCAGTTAAGCGCGCTTGGGCCGGAGTAGTACTGGGATGGGTGACCTCCCGGGAAGTCCCGGTGTTGCACCCTTTCTTAGTTTTTCGCCGGGCGTCGCAATGCTATTTGAATAAACCTTTTGCCCGTTTGCGTTCTCGTCGGGGCCGGGCCGGGCCGGGGTGCGCTGCCCGCACTACCGCGCGCGCGGGGGCGACACCGAGCGCGCACCCGAGGCGCCCCGAGCACACAGGCCACGGTGCAACCCGGGCGTTGTGCGCGCACCCCGGTGCGCCCGAGGTGCTGCGCGCGCACCCAGGTGAAATCGGTGTGCACCTCGGCCAGTGCGCGCTCGGTCGAGTCGCGCACGTTGGCCAAGGTGCACGGTGATGTTTCTTACTCTAAGGTTCCGCACCAGACGCCCGGGACAGGTGAGCGAAGCTGGGCGGGGCCGGGTGCGCGGCCGGGGCAGGTGCACGCAGCTGGAGAGAGCTTTGGAGCACACCAGAGGTGCGCACCTTGGAGCACACTTCGGAGCGCACCAATGATGCGCTCCATTCAAAAGTTTCCTGAAAAGGCAAAAAAAGTTGAGATTATAGAATTTCCCACTTGAGAGATTGTAAAAAAAAAAAATTTAAAATGAAGGAAACGCGGGTGCCAAGGTGTGCGCGCCCGGGTGCGCAGCCCAGCCAAGGTGTGCGCACCAAGGCGCCCACCCTGGCGAAGGTGCACGCAAGGTGCGCACCCGAGGCAAACCGGACAATTAACCCAACTTTCGACTTCGCGCGCACCTGCGCACCTTGGAGCGCACTTCGGAGCGCTCCTTGGTGCGCACCAATCTTGGGCACCTCGGAGTGCACCATGGCGCCCACCAAGGTGCGCACCCGGGGCAAACCGAGCTCCGACTTCGTGCGCACCTTGGAGCGCACGAAAGGTGCGCACCATGGCGCCCACCAAGGTGCGCAGCCCAGCCAAGGCGTGCGCATCAAGGTGCGCACCCTGGCGAAGGTGCGCACCCGGGGCAAACCGAGCTCCGACTTCGTGCGCACCTTGGAGCGCACAAAGGGTGCGCAACCCAGCCAAGGTGTGCGCACCCCGGGCAAACCGAGCTCCGAATCGTGCGCACCTTGGAGCACACTTCGGAGCCCTCCTTGGTGCGCACCGATGTTGCGCACCTCGGAGCGCACCCGGGGAAAACAATGCAATTAACCCGACTTTCGACTTCGTGGGCACCTCGGAGCGCTCTCGGGTTCGCACCTCGGAGCACACCGAGGTGCGCACCTTTGATGCGCTGCCTTCACCAATTTCCAGAAAAGGCAAGAAAACATTGAGAAGGTGTGCGCACCGAGGTGCCCACCCTGGCGAAGGTGCACGCGAGGTGCGCACCCGGGGCAAACCGGGCTCCGACTTCGTGCACGCCATGCTGCGCACCTTGGAGGGCCATGGTGCGCACCTTGGAGCACACTTCGGAGCGCTCAATGGTGCCCAACCCAGCCAAGGTGCCCACCGCGGCGAAGGTGCACGCGAGGTGCGCACCCGGGGCAAACCGGGCTCCGACTTCGTGCACGCCGCACCTTGGAGCACACTTCGGAGCGCTCCTTGGTGCGCACCAGGGCGCGCAACCCAGCCGAGGTGCCCACCCCGGCGAAGGTGCACGCGGGGTGCGCACCCGGGGCAAACCGGGCTCCGACTTCGTGCACGCCATGGTGCCCACCGCGGCGAAGGTGCACGCGAGGTGCGCACCCGGGGCAAACCGGGCTCCGACTTCGTGCACGCCGCACCTTGGAGCACACTTCGGAGCGCTCCTTGGTGCGCACCAGGGCGCGCAACCCAGCCGAGGTGCCCACCCCGGCGAAGGTGCACGCGAGGTGCGCACCCGGGGCAAACCGGGCTCCGACTTCGTGCACGCCATGGTGCCCACCGCGGCGAAGGTGCACGCGAGGTGCGCACCCGGGGCAAACCGGGCTCCGACTTCGTGCACGCCGCACCTTGGAGCACACTTCGGAGCGCTCCTTGGTGCGCACCATGGTGCCCACCAGGGCGCGCAACCCCGCCGAAGGTGCACGCGAGGTGCGCACCCGGGGCAAACCGGGCTCCGACTTCGTGCACGCCGCACCTTGGAGCACACTTCGGAGCGCTCCTTGGTGCGCACCAGGGCGCGCAACCCCGCCGAAGGTGCACGCGAGGTGCGCACCCGGGGCAAACCGGGCTCCGACTTCGTGCACGCCATGGTGCGCACCAGGGTGCCCACCGCGGCGAAGGTGCGCACCCGGGGCAAACCGGGCTCCGACTTCGTGCACGCCGCACCTTGGAGCACACTTCGGAGCGCTCCTTGGTGCGCACCAGGGCGCGCAACCCAGCCGAGGTGCCCACCCCGGCGAAGGTGCACGCGAGGTGCGCACCCGGGGCAAACCGGGCTCCGACTTCGTGCACGCCATGGTGCCCACCGCGGCGAAGGTGCGCACCCGGGGCAAACCGGGCTAGGACTTCGTGCACGCCGCACCTTGGAGCACACTTCGGAGCGCTCCTTGGTGCGCACCATGGTGCCCACCAGGCCGCGCAACCCAGCCAAGGTGTGCGCACCAAGGTGCACGCGAGGTGCGCACCCGGGGCAAACCGGGGTCCGGCTTCGTGCACGCCGCACCTTGGAGCACACATCGGGGCGCTCCCGGGTTCGCACCGGCGTTGCGCACCGTGGTGGGCACCTCGGAGCGCACCGTGGTGGGCACCTCGGAGCACACCAAGGTGGGCAGCGAGGTGCGCACCTTTGATGCGATGCCTTCACTAATTTCCATAAAAGGCAAAAAAAAACGAGATTTTAAAATTTCCGTTTTGAAAGATAGTGAGAAAAAGGGAATGCTGGTGCCATCTTGAGCCCGCCCTGGTGCGCAGCCCAGCCAAGGTGTGCGCACCAAGGTGCCCACCCTGGCGAAGGTGCGCGCCCGGGCAATTAACCCAACTTCCAACTTCGCGCGCGCCAGGGTGGGAGCGCACCCAACAACCGGGCCTGGGAAGAGCCAATGCGAGAAACCCCACCAAACGCTCTGACAAAAAAAGAGGGGGCGCTCCAGTAACCCCGCTTCGGAGCGCACCCTGGGCAAACCCAGCCAGGGTGCCCACCCCGGCCAAGGTGCAGGCGAGGTGCGCACCCGGGGCAAACCGGGCTCCGACAACGTGCACGCCGCACCTTGGAGCACACTTCGTAGCGCTCCCGGGTGCGCACCTCAGAGCACACCAAGGTGGGCAGCGAGGTGCGCACCTTTGATGCGCTGCCTTCACTAATTTCCAGAAAAGGCAAAAAAAAGAGGAGATTTTAAAATTTCCGTTTTGAAAGATAGTGAAAAAAACGGAACGCGGGTGCCATCTTGAGCCCGCCCTGGTGCACAGCCCAGGTAAGGTGCCCACCCTGGCAAAGGTGCGCACCCGGGCAATTAACCCTACTTCCGACTTCGTGCGCGCCAGGGTGGCAACCGGGCCTGGGAAGAGCCAATGCGAGAAACCCCACCAAACGCTCCGACAAAAAAAGAGGCGGCGCTCCAATAACCCCGCTTCGGAGCGCAGCCGGGGCAAACCCAGCCAAGGTGCCCACCCCGACGAAGGTGCACGCGAGGTGCGCACCCGGGGCAAACCGGGCTCCGACAACGTGCACGCAGCACCTTGGAGCACACTTCGAAGCACTCCCGGGTGCCCACCGGCGTTGCGCACCGTGGTGGGCAGCGAGGTGCGCACCTTTGATGCGCTGCCTTCACTAATTTCCAGAAAAGGCAAAAAAAAATGAGATTTTAAAATTTCCGTTTTGAAAGATAGTGAAAAAAACGGAACGCGGGTGCCATCTTGAGCCCGCCCTGGTGCGCAGCCCAGGCAAGGCATGCGCACCAAGGTGCCCACCCGCGGTGCACGCCCGGGGCAAACCGGGCTCCGACTTCGTGCAGGCCGCACCTTGGAGCACACTTCGGAGCGCTCCTTGGTGCGCACCATGGTGCCCACCAGGGCGCACCCGGGGCAAACCGGGCTCCGACTTCGTGCACGCCGCACCTTGGAGCACACATCGGAGCGCTCCCAGGTTCGCACCAGCGTTGCGCACCTTTGATGCGCTGCCTTCACTAATTTCCAGAAAAGGCAAAAAAAAACGATATTTTAAAATTTCCGTTCTGAAAGATAGTGAAAAAAACGGAACGCGGGTGCCATCTTGAGCCCTTCCTGGTGCGCAGCCCAGGCAAGTTGTGCGCACCAAGGTGCCCACCCTGGCGGAGGTGCGCGCCCGGGGCAAACCGGGCTCCGACTTCGTGCACTGCATGGTGCCCACCAAGGCGCGCAACCCAGCCAAGGTGCCCACCGCAGCGAAGGTGCACGCGAGGTGCGCACCCGAGGTGCACACCCGGGGCAAACCGAGCTCCGACTTCGTGCACGCCGCACCTTGGAGCACACTTCAGAGCGCTCCTTGGTGCGCACCAGGGCGCGCAACCCAGCCAAGGTGCTCACCCCGGCGAAGGTGCACGCGAGGTGCGCACCCGGGGCAAGCCGGGCTCGGACTTCGTGCACGCCGCACCTTGGAGCACACATCGGAGCGCTCCCGGGTTCGCACCAGCATTGCGCACCTTTGATGCGCTGCCTTCACTAATTTCCAGAAAAGGCAAAAAAAAAAAAAAAACGAGATTTTAAAATTTCCGTTTTGAAAGATAGTGAAAAAAACGGAACGCGGGTGCCATCTTGAGCCCGCCCTGGTGTGCAGCCCAGGCAAGTTGTGCGCACCAAGGCACCCACCCTGGCCAAGGTGGGTCACGGGGTGGGTCCTAGGGTGGGTAACGGGGTGGGTACTAAGGTGCGTGCCAAGGTGGGTCATGGGGTGGGTGCCAAGGTGGGCACCAGGGTGGGTGTGCACCAACCCTAGCCAGGGTAGGTCACGGGGTGGTTGTCGGGGTGGGCGTCAAGGAGCCAAGGTGGGTGGCAAGTAGCCAAGTTGCGTGCCAAGGTGGGTGTCGGGGTGGGTGCCAAGGATCCAAGGTGGGTGCCAAGGAACCAAGGTGGGTGTCTGGGTGGGTGCCGAGGTGGGAGCCAGGGTGGGTCCCAAGGTGAGTGCAAAGGTGGGTGCCAGGGTCAAGGTGAGTGCCAATGTGGGTTCCAAGGTGCCAGGGTCAGGGTGAGTGCCAATGTGGGTTCAAAGGTGCTAAGTTGGGTGCGAGGTTGGGTGCGAGGGTGGGTGGGTGCCAAGGTGTGCTAGGTGGAAGCCCGGGTGGGTCGGCATCCCATGGGTGTCGAGTTGGGTGCCTGATGGGTGCTTCTTGTCAAGTTTTAGTCGTCGGGACTCATTTCGAGCCTTAGAGGTCGTTTCTTGTCCGGTTGCCCTGTCTTCGACCTGGGAACCCAATTTTGGTCCTCGGGTCCCATTTTTTTTTGTCTCGCATCCCACTTTTGGCCTGTGGCCTTTTCGGGGTCGATTCTCGTTTTGGGCATCAGAGCATGTTTCTTCTCCTAAAACCCAATATTTGTTTATTAAGTCTCGGAACACATTTTTGTTCTCGTGGACCCATCATGGGTCTTGGAACGCATTTGTGGTCCTTGGGTCCCATTTTGCATCCCGAAACTTGTGTTTTGGTGCTTGATCCCTATTTTGGGTGCCCACCTTGCACCAAGTGCGCACCCGGGGCAAACCGAGCGCCTTGGTGCACCGGGGCAAGATCGAGCGTGCACCCGAGGCGCCCCGAACATGCACCAAGGTGCACTCGGCCCACATGTGAGCGCAGGTCGTTGCGCCCGAGGTGGTGTGTGGGCACCGCGTTGCAGACGGGACACTGCACGCACACGACGCCCCGTCCAGGTGCACGCACGTAGGCCGGGCCGGGTGCACACCCGACGCCCTAGCAAGGTGCGCGCACCCGGGCAGGGCTCACACTTGGCGAACGGGGCGCACTTCGCGAGGGAGGGTGTGCACCTCGACGGGGGTGGGTGGCCGGGGTGGATTCGCACGTGGGTCGCGGTTTGCTAAGTACACACTGCGACAAGCTCATAACGGGTGCGATCATACCAGCGTTAGTGCACCGGATCCCATCAGAACTCCGCAGTTAAGCGCGCTTGGGCCGGAGTAGTACTGGGATGGGTGACCTCCCGGGAAGTCCCGGTGTTGCACCCTTTCTTAGTTTTTCGCCGGGCGTCGCAATGCTATTTGAATAAACCTTTTGCCCGTTTGCGTTCTCGTCGGGGCCGGGCCGGGCCGGGGTGCGCTGCCCGCACTACCGCGCGCGCGGGGGCGACACCGAGCGCGCACCCGAGGCGCCCCGAGCACACAGGCCACGGTGCAACCCGGGCGTTGTGCGCGCACCCCGGTGCGCCCGAGGTGCTGCGCGCGCACCCAGGTGAAATCGGTGTGCACCTCGGCCAGTGCGCGCTCGGTCGAGTCGCGCACGTTGGCCAAGGTGCACGGTGATGTTTCTTACTCTAAGGTTCCGCACCAGACGCCCGGGACAGGTGAGCGAAGCTGGGCGGGGCCGGGTGCGCGGCCGGGGCAGGTGCACGCAGCTGGAGAGAGCTTTGGAGCACACCAGAGGTGCGCACCTTGGAGCACACTTCGGAGCGCACCAATGATGCGCTCCATTCAAAAGTTTCCTGAAAAGGCAAAAAAAGTTGAGATTATAGAATTTCCCACTTGAGAGATTGTAAAAAAAAAAAATTTAAAATGAAGGAAACGCGGGTGCCAAGGTGTGCGCGCCCGGGTGCGCAGCCCAGCCAAGGTGTGCGCACCAAGGCGCCCACCCTGGCGAAGGTGCACGCAAGGTGCGCACCCGAGGCAAACCGGACAATTAACCCAACTTTCGACTTCGCGCGCACCTGCGCACCTTGGAGCGCACTTCGGAGCGCTCCTTGGTGCGCACCAATCTTGGGCACCTCGGAGTGCACCATGGCGCCCACCAAGGTGCGCACCCGGGGCAAACCGAGCTCCGACTTCGTGCGCACCTTGGAGCGCACGAAAGGTGCGCACCATGGCGCCCACCAAGGTGCGCAGCCCAGCCAAGGCGTGCGCATCAAGGTGCGCACCCTGGCGAAGGTGCGCACCCGGGGCAAACCGAGCTCCGACTTCGTGCGCACCTTGGAGCGCACAAAGGGTGCGCAACCCAGCCAAGGTGTGCGCACCCCGGGCAAACCGAGCTCCGAATCGTGCGCACCTTGGAGCACACTTCGGAGCCCTCCTTGGTGCGCACCGATGTTGCGCACCTCGGAGCGCACCCGGGGAAAACAATGCAATTAACCCGACTTTCGACTTCGTGGGCACCTCGGAGCGCTCTCGGGTTCGCACCTCGGAGCACACCGAGGTGCGCACCTTTGATGCGCTGCCTTCACCAATTTCCAGAAAAGGCAAGAAAACATTGAGAAGGTGTGCGCACCGAGGTGCCCACCCTGGCGAAGGTGCACGCGAGGTGCGCACCCGGGGCAAACCGGGCTCCGACTTCGTGCACGCCATGCTGCGCACCTTGGAGGGCCATGGTGCGCACCTTGGAGCACACTTCGGAGCGCTCAATGGTGCCCAACCCAGCCAAGGTGCCCACCGCGGCGAAGGTGCACGCGAGGTGCGCACCCGGGGCAAACCGGGCTCCGACTTCGTGCACGCCGCACCTTGGAGCACACTTCGGAGCGCTCCTTGGTGCGCACCAGGGCGCGCAACCCAGCCGAGGTGCCCACCCCGGCGAAGGTGCACGCGGGGTGCGCACCCGGGGCAAACCGGGCTCCGACTTCGTGCACGCCATGGTGCCCACCGCGGCGAAGGTGCACGCGAGGTGCGCACCCGGGGCAAACCGGGCTCCGACTTCGTGCACGCCGCACCTTGGAGCACACTTCGGAGCGCTCCTTGGTGCGCACCAGGGCGCGCAACCCAGCCGAGGTGCCCACCCCGGCGAAGGTGCACGCGAGGTGCGCACCCGGGGCAAACCGGGCTCCGACTTCGTGCACGCCATGGTGCCCACCGCGGCGAAGGTGCACGCGAGGTGCGCACCCGGGGCAAACCGGGCTCCGACTTCGTGCACGCCGCACCTTGGAGCACACTTCGGAGCGCTCCTTGGTGCGCACCATGGTGCCCACCAGGGCGCGCAACCCCGCCGAAGGTGCACGCGAGGTGCGCACCCGGGGCAAACCGGGCTCCGACTTCGTGCACGCCGCACCTTGGAGCACACTTCGGAGCGCTCCTTGGTGCGCACCAGGGCGCGCAACCCCGCCGAAGGTGCACGCGAGGTGCGCACCCGGGGCAAACCGGGCTCCGACTTCGTGCACGCCATGGTGCGCACCAGGGTGCCCACCGCGGCGAAGGTGCGCACCCGGGGCAAACCGGGCTCCGACTTCGTGCACGCCGCACCTTGGAGCACACTTCGGAGCGCTCCTTGGTGCGCACCAGGGCGCGCAACCCAGCCGAGGTGCCCACCCCGGCGAAGGTGCACGCGAGGTGCGCACCCGGGGCAAACCGGGCTCCGACTTCGTGCACGCCATGGTGCCCACCGCGGCGAAGGTGCGCACCCGGGGCAAACCGGGCTAGGACTTCGTGCACGCCGCACCTTGGAGCACACTTCGGAGCGCTCCTTGGTGCGCACCATGGTGCCCACCAGGCCGCGCAACCCAGCCAAGGTGTGCGCACCAAGGTGCACGCGAGGTGCGCACCCGGGGCAAACCGGGGTCCGGCTTCGTGCACGCCGCACCTTGGAGCACACATCGGGGCGCTCCCGGGTTCGCACCGGCGTTGCGCACCGTGGTGGGCACCTCGGAGCGCACCGTGGTGGGCACCTCGGAGCACACCAAGGTGGGCAGCGAGGTGCGCACCTTTGATGCGATGCCTTCACTAATTTCCATAAAAGGCAAAAAAAAACGAGATTTTAAAATTTCCGTTTTGAAAGATAGTGAGAAAAAGGGAATGCTGGTGCCATCTTGAGCCCGCCCTGGTGCGCAGCCCAGCCAAGGTGTGCGCACCAAGGTGCCCACCCTGGCGAAGGTGCGCGCCCGGGCAATTAACCCAACTTCCAACTTCGCGCGCGCCAGGGTGGGAGCGCACCCAACAACCGGGCCTGGGAAGAGCCAATGCGAGAAACCCCACCAAACGCTCTGACAAAAAAAGAGGGGGCGCTCCAGTAACCCCGCTTCGGAGCGCACCCTGGGCAAACCCAGCCAGGGTGCCCACCCCGGCCAAGGTGCAGGCGAGGTGCGCACCCGGGGCAAACCGGGCTCCGACAACGTGCACGCCGCACCTTGGAGCACACTTCGTAGCGCTCCCGGGTGCGCACCTCAGAGCACACCAAGGTGGGCAGCGAGGTGCGCACCTTTGATGCGCTGCCTTCACTAATTTCCAGAAAAGGCAAAAAAAAGAGGAGATTTTAAAATTTCCGTTTTGAAAGATAGTGAAAAAAACGGAACGCGGGTGCCATCTTGAGCCCGCCCTGGTGCACAGCCCAGGTAAGGTGCCCACCCTGGCAAAGGTGCGCACCCGGGCAATTAACCCTACTTCCGACTTCGTGCGCGCCAGGGTGGCAACCGGGCCTGGGAAGAGCCAATGCGAGAAACCCCACCAAACGCTCCGACAAAAAAAGAGGCGGCGCTCCAATAACCCCGCTTCGGAGCGCAGCCGGGGCAAACCCAGCCAAGGTGCCCACCCCGACGAAGGTGCACGCGAGGTGCGCACCCGGGGCAAACCGGGCTCCGACAACGTGCACGCAGCACCTTGGAGCACACTTCGAAGCACTCCCGGGTGCCCACCGGCGTTGCGCACCGTGGTGGGCAGCGAGGTGCGCACCTTTGATGCGCTGCCTTCACTAATTTCCAGAAAAGGCAAAAAAAAATGAGATTTTAAAATTTCCGTTTTGAAAGATAGTGAAAAAAACGGAACGCGGGTGCCATCTTGAGCCCGCCCTGGTGCGCAGCCCAGGCAAGGCATGCGCACCAAGGTGCCCACCCGCGGTGCACGCCCGGGGCAAACCGGGCTCCGACTTCGTGCAGGCCGCACCTTGGAGCACACTTCGGAGCGCTCCTTGGTGCGCACCATGGTGCCCACCAGGGCGCACCCGGGGCAAACCGGGCTCCGACTTCGTGCACGCCGCACCTTGGAGCACACATCGGAGCGCTCCCAGGTTCGCACCAGCGTTGCGCACCTTTGATGCGCTGCCTTCACTAATTTCCAGAAAAGGCAAAAAAAACGATATTTTAAATTTCCGTTCTGAAAGATAGTGAAAAAAACGGAACGCGGGTGCCATCTTGAGCCCTTCCTGGTGCGCAGCCCCAGGCAAGTTGTGCGCACCAAGGTGCCCACCCTGGCGGAGGTGCGCGCCCGGGGCAAACCGGGCTCCGACTTCGTGCACTGCATGGTGCCCACCAAGGCGCGCAACCCAGCCAAGGTGCCCACCGCAGCGAAGGTGCACGCCGAGGTGCGCACCCGAGGTGCACACCCGGGGCAAACCGAGCTCCGACTTCGTGCACGCCGCACCTTGGAGCACACTTCAGAGCGCTCCTTGGTGCGCACCAGGGCGCGCAACCCAGCCAAGGTGCTCACCCCGGCGAAGGTGCACGCGAGGTGCGCACCCGGGGCAAGCCGGGCTCGGACTTCGTGCACGCCGCACCTTGGAGCACACATCGGAGCGCTCCCGGGTTCGCACCAGCATTGCGCACCTTTGATGCGCTGCCTTCACTAATTTCCAGAAAAGGCAAAAAAAAAAAAAAAACGAGATTTTAAAATTTCCGTTTTGAAAGATAGTGAAAAAAACGGAACGCGGGTGCCATCTTGAGCCCGCCCTGGTGTGCAGCCCAGGCAAGTTGTGCGCACCAAGGCACCCACCCTGGCCAAGGTGGGTCACGGGGTGGGTCCTAGGGTGGGTAACGGGGTGGGTACTAAGGTGCGTGCCAAGGTGGGTCATGGGGTGGGTGCCAAGGTGGGCACCAGGGTGGGTGTGCACCAACCCTAGCCAGGGTAGGTCACGGGGTGGTTGTCGGGTGTGGGCGTCAAGGAGCCAAGGTGGGTGGCAAGTAGCCAAGTTGCGTGCCAAGGTGGGGTGTCGGGGTGGTGCCAAGGATCCAAGGTGGGTGCCAAGGAACCAAGGTGGGTGTCTGGGTGGGTGCCGAGGTGGGAGCCAGGGTGGGTCCCAAGGTGAGTGCAAAGGTGGGTGCCAGGGTCAAGGTGAGTGCCAATGTGGGTTCCAAGGTGCCAGGGTCAGGGTGAGTGCCAATGTGGGTTCAAAGGTGCTAAGTTGGGTGCGAGGTTGGGTGCGAGGGTGGGTGGGTGCCAAGGTGTGCTAGGTGGAAGCCCGGGTGGGTCGGCATCCCATGGGTGTCGAGTTGGGTGCCTGATGGGTGCTTCTTGTCAAGTTTTAGTCGTCGGGACTCATTTCGAGCCTTAGAGGTCGTTTCTTGTCCGGTTGCCCTGTCTTCGACCTGGGAACCCAATTTTGGTCCTCGGGTCCCATTTTTTTTTGTCTCGCATCCCACTTTTGGCCTGTGGCCTTTTCGGGGTCGATTCTCGTTTTGGGCATCAGAGCATGTTTCTTCTCCTAAAACCCAATATTTGTTTATTAAGTCTCGGAACACATTTTTGTTCTCGTGGACCCATCATGGGTCTTGGAACGCATTTGTGGTCCTTGGGTCCCATTTTGCATCCCGAAACTTGTGTTTTGGTGCTTGATCCCTATTTTGGGTGCCCACCTTGCACCAAGTGCGCACCCGGGGCAAACCGAGCGCCTTGGTGCACCGGGGCAAGATCGAGCGTGCACCCGAGGCGCCCCGAACATGCACCAAGGTGCACTCGGCCCACATGTGAGCGCAGGTCGTTGCGCCCGAGGTGGTGTGTGGGCACCGCGTTGCAGACGGGACACTGCACGCACACGACGCCCCGTCCAGGTGCACGCACGTAGGCCGGGCCGGGTGCACACCCGACGCCCTAGCAAGGTGCGCGCACCCGGGCAGGGCTCACACTTGGCGAACGGGGCGCACTTCGCGAGGGAGGGTGTGCACCTCGACGGGGGTGGGTGGCCGGGGTGGATTCGCACGTGGGTCGCGGTTTGCTAAGTACACACTGCGACAAGCTCATAACGGGTGCGATCATACCAGCGTTAGTGCACCGGATCCCATCAGAACTCCGCAGTTAAGCGCGCTTGGGCCGGAGTAGTACTGGGATGGGTGACCTCCCGGGAAGTCCCGGTGTTGCACCCTTTTTTAGTTTTTCGCCGGGCGTCGCAATGCTATTTGAATAAACCTTTTGCCCGTTTGCGTTCTCGTCGGGGCCGGGCCGGGCCGGGGTGCGCTGCCCGCACTACCGCGCGCGCGGGGGCGACACCGAGCGCGCACCCGAGGCGCCCCGAGCACACAGGCCACGGTGCAACCCGGGCGTTGTGCGCGCACCCCGGTGCGCCCGAGGTGCTGCGCGCGCACCCAGGTGAAATCGGTGTGCACCTCGGCCAGTGCGCGCTCGGTCGAGTCGCGCACGTTGGCCAAGGTGCACGGTGATGTTTCTTACTCTAAGGTTCCGCACCAGACGCCCGGGACAGGTGAGCGAAGCTGGGCGGGGCCGGGTGCGCGGCCGGGGCAGGTGCACGCAGCTGGAGAGAGCTTTGGAGCACACCAGAGGTGCGCACCTTGGAGCACACTTCGGAGCGCACCAATGATGCGCTCCATTCAAAAGTTTCCTGAAAAGGCAAAAAAAGTTGAGATTATAGAATTTCCCACTTGAGAGATTGTAAAAAAAAAAAATTTAAAATGAAGGAAACGCGGGTGCCAAGGTGTGCGCGCCCGGGTGCGCAGCCCAGCCAAGGTGTGCGCACCAAGGCGCCCACCCTGGCGAAGGTGCACGCAAGGTGCGCACCCGAGGCAAACCGGACAATTAACCCAACTTTCGACTTCGCGTGCACCTGCGCACCTTGGAGCGCACTTCGGAGCGCTCCTTGGTGCGCACCAATCTTGGGCACCTCGGAGTGCACCATGGCGCCCACCAAGGTGCGCACCCGGGGCAAACCGAGCTCCGACTTCGTGCGCACCTTGGAGCGCACGAAAGGTGCGCACCATGGCGCCCACCAAGGTGCGCAGCCCAGCCAAGGCGTGCGCATCAAGGTGCGCACCCTGGCGAAGGTGCGCACCCGGGGCAAACCGAGCTCCGACTTCGTGCGCACCTTGGAGCGCACAAAGGGTGCGCAACCCAGCCAAGGTGTGCGCACCCCGGGCAAACCGAGCTCCGAATCGTGCGCACCTTGGAGCACACTTCGGAGCCCTCCTTGGTGCGCACCGATGTTGCGCACCTCGGAGCGCACCCGGGGAAAACAATGCAATTAACCCGACTTTCGACTTCGTGGGCACCTCGGAGCGCTCTCGGGTTCGCACCTCGGAGCACACCGAGGTGCGCACCTTTGATGCGCTGCCTTCACCAATTTCCAGAAAAGGCAAGAAAACATTGAGAAGGTGTGCGCACCGAGGTGCCCACCCTGGCGAAGGTGCACGCGAGGTGCGCACCCGGGGCAAACCGGGCTCCGACTTCGTGCACGCCATGCTGCGCACCTTGGAGGGCCATGGTGCGCACCTTGGAGCACACTTCGGAGCGCTCAATGGTGCCCAACCCAGCCAAGGTGCCCACCGCGGCGAAGGTGCACGCGAGGTGCGCACCCGGGGCAAACCGGGCTCCGACTTCGTGCACGCCGCACCTTGGAGCACACTTCGGAGCGCTCCTTGGTGCGCACCAGGGCGCGCAACCCAGCCGAGGTGCCCACCCCGGCGAAGGTGCACGCGGGGTGCGCACCCGGGGCAAACCGGGCTCCGACTTCGTGCACGCCATGGTGCCCACCGCGGCGAAGGTGCACGCGAGGTGCGCACCCGGGGCAAACCGGGCTCCGACTTCGTGCACGCCGCACCTTGGAGCACACTTCGGAGCGCTCCTTGGTGCGCACCAGGGCGCGCAACCCAGCCGAGGTGCCCACCCCGGCGAAGGTGCACGCGAGGTGCGCACCCGGGGCAAACCGGGCTCCGACTTCGTGCACGCCATGGTGCCCACCGCGGCGAAGGTGCACGCGAGGTGCGCACCCGGGGCAAACCGGGCTCCGACTTCGTGCACGCCGCACCTTGGAGCACACTTCGGAGCGCTCCTTGGTGCGCACCATGGTGCCCACCAGGGCGCGCAACCCCGCCGAAGGTGCACGCGAGGTGCGCACCCGGGGCAAACCGGGCTCCGACTTCGTGCACGCCGCACCTTGGAGCACACTTCGGAGCGCTCCTTGGTGCGCACCAGGGCGCGCAACCCCGCCGAAGGTGCACGCGAGGTGCGCACCCGGGGCAAACCGGGCTCCGACTTCGTGCACGCCATGGTGCGCACCAGGGTGCCCACCGCGGCGAAGGTGCGCACCCGGGGCAAACCGGGCTCCGACTTCGTGCACGCCGCACCTTGGAGCACACTTCGGAGCGCTCCTTGGTGCGCACCAGGGCGCGCAACCCAGCCGAGGTGCCCACCCCGGCGAAGGTGCACGCGAGGTGCGCACCCGGGGCAAACCGGGCTCCGACTTCGTGCACGCCATGGTGCCCACCGCGGCGAAGGTGCGCACCCGGGGCAAACCGGGCTAGGACTTCGTGCACGCCGCACCTTGGAGCACACTTCGGAGCGCTCCTTGGTGCGCACCATGGTGCCCACCAGGCCGCGCAACCCAGCCAAGGTGTGCGCACCAAGGTGCACGCGAGGTGCGCACCCGGGGCAAACCGGGGTCCGGCTTCGTGCACGCCGCACCTTGGAGCACACATCGGGGCGCTCCCGGGTTCGCACCGGCGTTGCGCACCGTGGTGGGCACCTCGGAGCGCACCGTGGTGGGCACCTCGGAGCACACCAAGGTGGGCAGCGAGGTGCGCACCTTTGATGCGATGCCTTCACTAATTTCCATAAAAGGCAAAAAAAAACGAGATTTTAAAATTTCCGTTTTGAAAGATAGTGAGAAAAAGGGAATGCTGGTGCCATCTTGAGCCCGCCCTGGTGCGCAGCCCAGCCAAGGTGTGCGCACCAAGGTGCCCACCCTGGCGAAGGTGCGCGCCCGGGCAATTAACCCAACTTCCAACTTCGCGCGCGCCAGGGTGGGAGCGCACCCAACAACCGGGCCTGGGAAGAGCCAATGCGAGAAACCCCACCAAACGCTCTGACAAAAAAAGAGGGGGCGCTCCAGTAACCCCGCTTCGGAGCGCACCCTGGGCAAACCCAGCGAGGGTGCCCACCCCGGCCAAGGTGCAGGCGAGGTGCGCACCCGGGGCAAACCGGGCTCCGACAACGTGCACGCCGCACCTTGGAGCACACTTCGTAGCGCTCCCGGGTGCGCACCTCAGAGCACACCAAGGTGGGCAGCGAGGTGCGCACCTTTGATGCGCTGCCTTCACTAATTTCCAGAAAAGGCAAAAAAAAGAGGAGATTTTAAAATTTCCGTTTTGAAAGATAGTGAAAAAAACGGAACGCGGGTGCCATCTTGAGCCCGCCCTGGTGCACAGCCCAGGTAAGGTGCCCACCCTGGCAAAGGTGCGCACCCGGGCAATTAACCCTACTTCCGACTTCGTGCGCGCCAGGGTGGCAACCGGGCCTGGGAAGAGCCAATGCGAGAAACCCCACCAAACGCTCCGACAAAAAAAGAGGCGGCGCTCCAATAACCCCGCTTCGGAGCGCAGCCGGGGCAAACCCAGCCAAGGTGCCCACCCCGACGAAGGTGCACGCGAGGTGCGCACCCGGGGCAAACCGGGCTCCGACAACGTGCACGCAGCACCTTGGAGCACACTTCGAAGCACTCCCGGGTGCCCACCGGCGTTGCGCACCGTGGTGGGCAGTGAGGTGCGCACCTTTGATGCGCTGCCTTCACTAATTTCCAGAAAAGGCAAAAAAAAATGAGATTTTAAAATTTCCGTTTTGAAAGATAGTGAAAAAAACGGAACGCGGGTGCCATCTTGAGCCCGCCCTGGTGCGCAGCCCAGGCAAGGCATGCGCACCAAGGTGCCCACCCGCGGTGCACGCCCGGGGCAAACCGGGCTCCGACTTCGTGCAGGCCGCACCTTGGAGCACACTTCGGAGCGCTCCTTGGTGCGCACCATGGTGCCCACCAGGGCGCACCCGGGGCAAACCGGGCTCCGACTTCGTGCACGCCGCACCTTGGAGCACACATCGGAGCGCTCCCAGGTTCGCACCAGCGTTGCGCACCTTTGATGCGCTGCCTTCACTAATTTCCAGAAAAGGCAAAAAAAAACGATATTTTAAAATTTCCGTTCTGAAAGATAGTGAAAAAAACGGAACGCGGGTGCCATCTTGAGCCCTTCCTGGTGCGCAGCCCAGGCAAGTTGTGCGCACCAAGGTGCCCACCCTGGCGGAGGTGCGCGCCCGGGGCAAACCGGGCTCCGACTTCGTGCACTGCATGGTGCCCACCAAGGCGCGCAACCCAGCCAAGGTGCCCACCGCAGCGAAGGTGCACGCGAGGTGCGCACCCGAGGTGCACACCCGGGGCAAACCGAGCTCCGACTTCGTGCACGCCGCACCTTGGAGCACACTTCAGAGCGCTCCTTGGTGCGCACCAGGGCGCGCAACCCAGCCAAGGTGCTCACCCCGGCGAAGGTGCACGCGAGGTGCGCACCCGGGGCAAGCCGGGCTCGGACTTCGTGCACGCCGCACCTTGGAGCACACATCGGAGCGCTCCCGGGTTCGCACCAGCATTGCGCACCTTTGATGCGCTGCCTTCACTAATTTCCAGAAAAGGCAAAAAAAAAAAAAAAACGAGATTTTAAAATTTCCGTTTTGAAAGATAGTGAAAAAAACGGAACGCGGGTGCCATCTTGAGCCCGCCCTGGTGTGCAGCCCAGGCAAGTTGTGCGCACCAAGGCACCCACCCTGGCCAAGGTGGGTCACGGGGTGGGTCCTAGGGTGGGTAACGGGGTGGGTACTAAGGTGCGTGCCAAGGTGGGTCATGGGGTGGGTGCCAAGGTGGGCACCAGGGTGGGTGTGCACCAACCCTAGCCAGGGTAGGTCACGGGGTGGTTGTCGGGGTGGGCGTCAAGGAGCCAAGGTGGGTGGCAAGTAGCCAAGTTGCGTGCCAAGGTGGGTGTCGGGGTGGGTGCCAAGGATCCAAGGTGGGTGCCAAGGAACCAAGGTGGGTGTCTGGGTGGGTGCCGAGGTGGGAGCCAGGGTGGGTCCCAAGGTGAGTGCAAAGGTGGGTGCCAGGGTCAAGGTGAGTGCCAATGTGGGTTCCAAGGTGCCAGGGTCAGGGTGAGTGCCAATGTGGGTTCAAAGGTGCTAAGTTGGGTGCGAGGTTGGGTGCGAGGGTGGGTGGGTGCCAAGGTGTGCTAGGTGGAAGCCCGGGTGGGTCGGCATCCCATGGGTGTCGAGTTGGGTGCCTGATGGGTGCTTCTTGTCAAGTTTTAGTCGTCGGGACTCATTTCGAGCCTTAGAGGTCGTTTCTTGTCCGGTTGCCCTGTCTTCGACCTGGGAACCCAATTTTGGTCCTCGGGTCCCATTTTTTTTTGTCTCGCATCCCACTTTTGGCCTGTGGCCTTTTCGGGGTCGATTCTCGTTTTGGGCATCAGAGCATGTTTCTTCTCCTAAAACCCAATATTTGTTTATTAAGTCTCGGAACACATTTTTGTTCTCGTGGACCCATCATGGGTCTTGGAACGCATTTGTGGTCCTTGGGTCCCATTTTGCATCCCGAAACTTGTGTTTTGGTGCTTGATCCCTATTTTGGGTGCCCACCTTGCACCAAGTGCGCACCCGGGGCAAACCGAGCGCCTTGGTGCACCGGGGCAAGATCGAGCGTGCACCCGAGGCGCCCCGAACATGCACCAAGGTGCACTCGGCCCACATGTGAGCGCAGGTCGTTGCGCCCGAGGTGGTGTGTGGGCACCGCGTTGCAGACGGGACACTGCACGCACACGACGCCCCGTCCAGGTGCACGCACGTAGGCCGGGCCGGGTGCACACCCGACGCCCTAGCAAGGTGCGCGCACCCGGGCAGGGCTCACACTTGGCGAACGGGGCGCACTTCGCGAGGGAGGGTGTGCACCTCGACGGGGGTGGGTGGCCGGGGTGGATTCGCACGTGGGTCGCGGTTTGCTAAGTACACACTGCGACAAGCTCATAACGGGTGCGATCATACCAGCGTTAGTGCACCGGATCCCATCAGAACTCCGCAGTTAAGCGCGCTTGGGCCGGAGTAGTACTGGGATGGGTGACCTCCCGGGAAGTCCCGGTGTTGCACCCTTTCTTAGTTTTTCGCCGGGCGTCGCAATGCTATTTGAATAAACCTTTTGCCCGTTTGCGTTCTCGTCGGGGCCGGGCCGGGCCGGGGTGCGCTGCCCGCACTACCGCGCGCGCGGGGGCGACACCGAGCGCGCACCCGAGGCGCCCCGAGCACACAGGCCACGGTGCAACCCGGGCGTTGTGCGCGCACCCCGGTGCGCCCGAGGTGCTGCGCGCGCACCCAGGTGAAATCGGTGTGCACCTCGGCCAGTGCGCGCTCGGTCGAGTCGCGCACGTTGGCCAAGGTGCACGGTGATGTTTCTTACTCTAAGGTTCCGCACCAGACGCCCGGGACAGGTGAGCGAAGCTGGGCGGGGCCGGGTGCGCGGCCGGGGCAGGTGCACGCAGCTGGAGAGAGCTTTGGAGCACACCAGAGGTGCGCACCTTGGAGCACACTTCGGAGCGCACCAATGATGCGCTCCATTCAAAAGTTTCCTGAAAAGGCAAAAAAAGTTGAGATTATAGAATTTCCCACTTGAGAGATTGTAAAAAAAAAAAATTTAAAATGAAGGAAACGCGGGTGCCAAGGTGTGCGCGCCCGGGTGCGCAGCCCAGCCAAGGTGTGCGCACCAAGGCGCCCACCCTGGCGAAGGTGCACGCAAGGTGCGCACCCGAGGCAAACCGGACAATTAACCCAACTTTCGACTTCGCGCGCACCTGCGCACCTTGGAGCGCACTTCGGAGCGCTCCTTGGTGCACACCAATCTTGGGCACCTCGGAGTGCACCATGGCGCCCACCAAGGTGCGCACCCGGGGCAAACCGAGCTCCGACTTCGTGCGCACCTTGGAGCGCACGAAAGGTGCGCACCATGGCGCCCACCAAGGTGCGCAGCCCAGCCAAGGCGTGCGCATCAAGGTGCGCACCCTGGCGAAGGTGCGCACCCGGGGCAAACCGAGCTCCGACTTCGTGCGCACCTTGGAGCGCACAAAGGGTGCGCAACCCAGCCAAGGTGTGCGCACCCCGGGCAAACCGAGCTCCGAATCGTGCGCACCTTGGAGCACACTTCGGAGCCCTCCTTGGTGCGCACCGATGTTGCGCACCTCGGAGCGCACCCGGGGAAAACAATGCAATTAACCCGACTTTCGACTTCGTGGGCACCTCGGAGCGCTCTCGGGTTCGCACCTCGGAGCACACCGAGGTGCGCACCTTTGATGCGCTGCCTTCACCAATTTCCAGAAAAGGCAAGAAAACATTGAGAAGGTGTGCGCACCGAGGTGCCCACCCTGGCGAAGGTGCACGCGAGGTGCGCACCCGGGGCAAACCGGGCTCCGACTTCGTGCACGCCATGCTGCGCACCTTGGAGGGCCATGGTGCGCACCTTGGAGCACACTTCGGAGCGCTCAATGGTGCCCAACCCAGCCAAGGTGCCCACCGCGGCGAAGGTGCACGCGAGGTGCGCACCCGGGGCAAACCGGGCTCCGACTTCGTGCACGCCGCACCTTGGAGCACACTTCGGAGCGCTCCTTGGTGCGCACCAGGGCGCGCAACCCAGCCGAGGTGCCCACCCCGGCGAAGGTGCACGCGGGGTGCGCACCCGGGGCAAACCGGGCTCCGACTTCGTGCACGCCATGGTGCCCACCGCGGCGAAGGTGCACGCGAGGTGCGCACCCGGGGCAAACCGGGCTCCGACTTCGTGCACGCCGCACCTTGGAGCACACTTCGGAGCGCTCCTTGGTGCGCACCAGGGCGCGCAACCCAGCCGAGGTGCCCACCCCGGCGAAGGTGCACGCGAGGTGCGCACCCGGGGCAAACCGGGCTCCGACTTCGTGCACGCCATGGTGCCCACCGCGGCGAAGGTGCACGCGAGGTGCGCACCCGGGGCAAACCGGGCTCCGACTTCGTGCACGCCGCACCTTGGAGCACACTTCGGAGCGCTCCTTGGTGCGCACCATGGTGCCCACCAGGGCGCGCAACCCCGCCGAAGGTGCACGCGAGGTGCGCACCCGGGGCAAACCGGGCTCCGACTTCGTGCACGCCGCACCTTGGAGCACACTTCGGAGCGCTCCTTGGTGCGCACCAGGGCGCGCAACCCCGCCGAAGGTGCACGCGAGGTGCGCACCCGGGGCAAACCGGGCTCCGACTTCGTGCACGCCATGGTGCGCACCAGGGTGCCCACCGCGGCGAAGGTGCGCACCCGGGGCAAACCGGGCTCCGACTTCGTGCACGCCGCACCTTGGAGCACACTTCGGAGCGCTCCTTGGTGCGCACCAGGGCGCGCAACCCAGCCGAGGTGCCCACCCCGGCGAAGGTGCACGCGAGGTGCGCACCCGGGGCAAACCGGGCTCCGACTTCGTGCACGCCATGGTGCCCACCGCGGCGAAGGTGCGCACCCGGGGCAAACCGGGCTAGGACTTCGTGCACGCCGCACCTTGGAGCACACTTCGGAGCGCTCCTTGGTGCGCACCATGGTGCCCACCAGGCCGCGCAACCCAGCCAAGGTGTGCGCACCAAGGTGCACGCGAGGTGCGCACCCGGGGCAAACCGGGGTCCGGCTTCGTGCACGCCGCACCTTGGAGCACACATCGGGGCGCTCCCGGGTTCGCACCGGCGTTGCGCACCGTGGTGGGCACCTCGGAGCGCACCGTGGTGGGCACCTCGGAGCACACCAAGGTGGGCAGCGAGGTGCGCACCTTTGATGCGATGCCTTCACTAATTTCCATAAAAGGCAAAAAAAAACGAGATTTTAAAATTTCCGTTTTGAAAGATAGTGAGAAAAAGGGAATGCTGGTGCCATCTTGAGCCCGCCCTGGTGCGCAGCCCAGCCAAGGTGTGCGCACCAAGGTGCCCACCCTGGCGAAGGTGCGCGCCCGGGCAATTAACCCAACTTCCAACTTCGCGCGCGCCAGGGTGGGAGCGCACCCAACAACCGGGCCTGGGAAGAGCCAATGCGAGAAACCCCACCAAACGCTCTGACAAAAAAAGAGGGGGCGCTCCAGTAACCCCGCTTCGGAGCGCACCCTGGGCAAACCCAGCCAGGGTGCCCACCCCGGCCAAGGTGCAGGCGAGGTGCGCACCCGGGGCAAACCGGGCTCCGACAACGTGCACGCCGCACCTTGGAGCACACTTCGTAGCGCTCCCGGGTGCGCACCTCAGAGCACACCAAGGTGGGCAGCGAGGTGCGCACCTTTGATGCGCTGCCTTCACTAATTTCCAGAAAAGGCAAAAAAAAGAGGAGATTTTAAAATTTCCGTTTTGAAAGATAGTGAAAAAAACGGAACGCGGGTGCCATCTTGAGCCCGCCCTGGTGCACAGCCCAGGTAAGGTGCCCACCCTGGCAAAGGTGCGCACCCGGGCAATTAACCCTACTTCCGACTTCGTGCGCGCCAGGGTGGCAACCGGGCCTGGGAAGAGCCAATGCGAGAAACCCCACCAAACGCTCCGACAAAAAAAGAGGCGGCGCTCCAATAACCCCGCTTCGGAGCGCAGCCGGGGCAAACCCAGCCAAGGTGCCCACCCCGACGAAGGTGCACGCGAGGTGCGCACCCGGGGCAAACCGGGCTCCGACAACGTGCACGCAGCACCTTGGAGCACACTTCGAAGCACTCCCGGGTGCCCACCGGCGTTGCGCACCGTGGTGGGCAGCGAGGTGCGCACCTTTGATGCGCTGCCTTCACTAATTTCCAGAAAAGGCAAAAAAAAATGAGATTTTAAAATTTCCGTTTTGAAAGATAGTGAAAAAAACGGAACGCGGGTGCCATCTTGAGCCCGCCCTGGTGCGCAGCCCAGGCAAGGCATGCGCACCAAGGTGCCCACCCGCGGTGCACGCCCGGGGCAAACCGGGCTCCGACTTCGTGCAGGCCGCACCTTGGAGCACACTTCGGAGCGCTCCTTGGTGCGCACCATGGTGCCCACCAGGGCGCACCCGGGGCAAACCGGGCTCCGACTTCGTGCACGCCGCACCTTGGAGCACACATCGGAGCGCTCCCAGGTTCGCACCAGCGTTGCGCACCTTTGATGCGCTGCCTTCACTAATTTCCAGAAAAGGCAAAAAAAAACGATATTTTAAAATTTCCGTTCTGAAAGATAGTGAAAAAAACGGAACGCGGGTGCCATCTTGAGCCCTTCCTGGTGCGCAGCCCAGGCAAGTTGTGCGCACCAAGGTGCCCACCCTGGCGGAGGTGCGCGCCCGGGGCAAACCGGGCTCCGACTTCGTGCACTGCATGGTGCCCACCAAGGCGCGCAACCCAGCCAAGGTGCCCACCGCAGCGAAGGTGCACGCGAGGTGCGCACCCGAGGTGCACACCCGGGGCAAACCGAGCTCCGACTTCGTGCACGCCGCACCTTGGAGCACACTTCAGAGCGCTCCTTGGTGCGCACCAGGGCGCGCAACCCAGCCAAGGTGCTCACCCCGGCGAAGGTGCACGCGAGGTGCGCACCCGGGGCAAGCCGGGCTCGGACTTCGTGCACGCCGCACCTTGGAGCACACATCGGAGCGCTCCCGGGTTCGCACCAGCATTGCGCACCTTTGATGCGCTGCCTTCACTAATTTCCAGAAAAGGCAAAAAAAAAAAAAAAACGAGATTTTAAAATTTCCGTTTTGAAAGATAGTGAAAAAAACGGAACGCGGGTGCCATCTTGAGCCCGCCCTGGTGTGCAGCCCAGGCAAGTTGTGCGCACCAAGGCACCCACCCTGGCCAAGGTGGGTCACGGGGTGGGTCCTAGGGTGGGTAACGGGGTGGGTACTAAGGTGCGTGCCAAGGTGGGTCATGGGGTGGGTGCCAAGGTGGGCACCAGGGTGGGTGTGCACCAACCCTAGCCAGGGTAGGTCACGGGGTGGTTGTCGGGGTGGGCGTCAAGGAGCCAAGGTGGGTGGCAAGTAGCCAAGTTGCGTGCCAAGGTGGGTGTCGGGGTGGGTGCCAAGGATCCAAGGTGGGTGCCAAGGAACCAAGGTGGGTGTCTGGGTGGGTGCCGAGGTGGGAGCCAGGGTGGGTCCCAAGGTGAGTGCAAAGGTGGGTGCCAGGGTCAAGGTGAGTGCCAATGTGGGTTCCAAGGTGCCAGGGTCAGGGTGAGTGCCAATGTGGGTTCAAAGGTGCTAAGTTGGGTGCGAGGTTGGGTGCGAGGGTGGGTGGGTGCCAAGGTGTGCTAGGTGGAAGCCCGGGTGGGTCGGCATCCCATGGGTGTCGAGTTGGGTGCCTGATGGGTGCTTCTTGTCAAGTTTTAGTCGTCGGGACTCATTTCGAGCCTTAGAGGTCGTTTCTTGTCCGGTTGCCCTGTCTTCGACCTGGGAACCCAATTTTGGTCCTCGGGTCCCATTTTTTTTTGTCTCGCATCCCACTTTTGGCCTGTGGCCTTTTCGGGGTCGATTCTCGTTTTGGGCATCAGAGCATGTTTCTTCTCCTAAAACCCAATATTTGTTTATTAAGTCTCGGAACACATTTTTGTTCTCGTGGACCCATCATGGGTCTTGGAACGCATTTGTGGTCCTTGGGTCCCATTTTGCATCCCGAAACTTGTGTTTTGGTGCTTGATCCCTATTTTGGGTGCCCACCTTGCACCAAGTGCGCACCCGGGGCAAACCGAGCGCCTTGGTGCACCGGGGCAAGATCGAGCGTGCACCCGAGGCGCCCCGAACATGCACCAAGGTGCACTCGGCCCACATGTGAGCGCAGGTCGTTGCGCCCGAGGTGGTGTGTGGGCACCGCGTTGCAGACGGGACACTGCACGCACACGACGCCCCGTCCAGGTGCACGCACGTAGGCCGGGCCGGGTGCACACCCGACGCCCTAGCAAGGTGCGCGCACCCGGGCAGGGCTCACACTTGGCGAACGGGGCGCACTTCGCGAGGGAGGGTGTGCACCTCGACGGGGGTGGGTGGCCGGGGTGGATTCGCACGTGGGTCGCGGTTTGCTAAGTACACACTGCGACAAGCTCATAACGGGTGCGATCATACCAGCGTTAGTGCACCGGATCCCATCAGAACTCCGCAGTTAAGCGCGCTTGGGCCGGAGTAGTACTGGGATGGGTGACCTCCCGGGAAGTCCCGGTGTTGCACCCTTTTTTAGTTTTTCGCCGGGCGTCGCAATGCTATTTGAATAAACCTTTTGCCCGTTTGCGTTCTCGTCGGGGCCG
>NW_026729017.1:32500-72500 GCF_030272615.1 Cryptomeria japonica | reverse complement strand
TCGCGACAGTCATGCCGTGAGAGTGTGCACCGTGCACGCGACCGAGTAAGGCCACTCAGAGACATCCATTTCCCAGGCATATGCCCCCTACGCACTTTTGGTGGTGCACCCCGCACGAACAATCCCGCCTCGACCAGCCTGAACAATTCCCCTCTCGAAGGAAGGCCTCGGCCTTAATCGTCCACGACAAACAGCTCGACGAGGCATGAAGCACCCACGGGAGCCGGAGCACGACGATGCAGAGTCTCGGTTCACAGGAGCCTGGGAAGAACATCCCGTACGGAACCCTTTACCCGAAAACATCCGAACCGCACATGCTCGCGACAGTCCTGCCGTTAGAGAATGCACCGTGCACGCGACCGAGTAAGGCCACTCAGAGACATCCATTTCCCAGGTATATGCCCCCTACGCACTTTTGGTGGCGCAACTCGCACGAACAGTCCCACCTCGACCCCGTATACAAGCTTTTTTGCCTCGAAGAGTTCGTCGGAGACGAAGAAGCAACCTTCAGTGCAACCGTAGCACTCTTTTGTGCAACCGCCCAAACAACGCCCCCTCTACCCTCTGTCGAAACACTCGGCATTGCTGCTCCCTAAGGTGAGCTTCTCCTCATAGGCAATTCCGCTCTTATCCGGTCACGTTTGTGTGCCCGAATTTCGCAAGGCAACCTCCATGGGACATGGAAAAGACTCGAGAAGAGAGCTCGCTCACGGGAGAGAGAAGCCAAGGAGACCACGAGAGTGCTGAGAGTGGGACAGCGCTGAATAGGCGGGAGAAGCCTGCGCGTATAAACGGAGATATATATCCAATTGCAACGAAGGAACGTGCCAAAGATCGAGAACAATGGCAGAAATGCTAGTAACGTGCACTTCGGGACCAACGCATCACCGGAAGACAACCGCCAAACATCGAAAGAGTCGCGATGCTCCGCAACCTACGTGCAAAGCGGTCGCACACCGGGTAAGGGAGTGAGAGCCCCAAACATAGCTGGGCGAGGCGCTCACTCCGCTCTTTAATATCTCGTTAATACCGCCAAGGAAATGGCACAAGCACACACACACAAGCATCCTCGGAAGAGGACAGTTCGAGTGACAGGTCAAATCCAAGAGTTCCGAAGACTACCTCCAGGAACAATCGGGAACAAGACCGATTACAAGTCGTCGAGTCTGTTACTGGGCGAACACGAGATGCGCACAGGAAATCGATCAGCCCTCACAATGGCCCAAGGCCAGAGATCGGACTGCTACGATTTACCCCAACAATCATCGTGCCACTCTTCGCAGAGAGGTGATAGACGCCAACGAGCCCGCGCATAGCAATCGAGGTGTAAAAAGGGCGTTGAAGGCAGGAAGCCTGGACGAAAGAGGCTACGAGGTCACCTCGAAGCGGTCTAAGAATCGGGCGCACTTGGGGCGACTACCAGTGCCAACCCCTTATCCCGCGGTGCGTCCGACACACAGAAATTTCCAAGGCGGCCAAGGAGCCTCCCCGCATAGCAATCGGGGTGTGAGGTTACGGATGCAGCATTGATAGCAATCGAGGTGGGAGGCGAAGGATGCAGAAGTGAGAGCCGAGGGATGTAGCAGAGATAGCAATCGGGGTGTGTGATGCAGAAGAGATAGCAATCGAGGTGTGCGGTGGGAAGGGCCCAGCAGCCAGAATGCATGAAGCGACGGATGAAGCAGTGATGACAACCGGGCTGTGAGGAGAGGAGGGATGCAGCCAAGAAAGCAATCAGGGCTCGAGGCAAGGGATGCATCAAGGATAGCAATCATGTTGTGAGGCGAGATTCCAAAGGCTAAACGTGAGAGGCTGCAGGGTCGACTCAGAGAGGTCTATGCATGTGAGAGGCTGAAAGCAAGGTCAACTCGGAGCGGTCTATGCATCGGGCGCGCTTGGGGCGACTACCAGTGCCAACCCCTTATCCCGCGACGCGTCCGACAAAGAGAACGTTCCAAGGCGGCAGAGGAGGTTACCAGCCGAAGGATGCAGTAGCAATAACAGGTATAGTTCCGCGGCGGCCGAGAAGACTCACCGCATAGGAATCGGGATGCGAGGCGAGGGATGCGGCGGGAAGGCCCCGACGGCTAAACGGAAGAGGCTGCAGGGCCGCCTCGGAATGGTCCAAGCATCGGACGCGATTGGGACGACTACCAGTGCCAACCCCTTATCCCGCGATGCGTCCGATACACAGATAGTTCCAAGGCGGCCGAGGAGCCTCACCGCATATCAATCGGGGTGCGAGGCGAGGGATGGGGCGGGAAGGCCCCAACGGCTAGACGGAAGAGGCTTCAGGGCCACCTCGGAATGCTCCAAGCATCGGACGCGCTTGGGGCGACTACCAGTGCCAACCCCTTATCCCGCGATGCGTCCGATACACAGATGGTTCCAAGGCGGCCGAGGAGCCTCACCGCATAGCAATCGGGGGTGCGAGGCGAGGGATGGGGCGGGAAGGCCCCAACGGCTAGACGGAAGAGGCTTCAGGGCCGCCTCGGAATGGTCCAAGCATCGGACGCGCTTGGGGCGACTACCAGTGACAACCCCTCATCCCGCGATGCGTCCGATACGAAGATGGTTCCAAGGCGGCCGAGGAGCCTCACCGCATAGCAATCGGGGTGCGAGGTGGGGGATGCGGCGAGATGGCCCCAACGGCTAGACGGAAGAGGCCACAGGGCCGCGTCGGAATAGTCCAAGCATCGGACGCGCTTGGGGCGACTACCAGTGACAACCCCTTATCCCGCGATGCGTCCGATACGAAGATAGTTCCAAGGCGGCCGAGGAGCCTCACCGCATAGCAATCCGGGTGCGAGGTGGGGGATGCGGCGAGATGGCCCCAACGGCTAGACGGAAGAGGCTGCAGGGCCGCCTCGGAATAGTCCAAGCATCGGACGCGCTTGGGGCGACTACCAGTGACAACCCCTTATCCCGCGATGCTTCCGATACGAAGACAGTTCCAAGGCGGCCGAGGAGCCTCACCGCATAGCAATGGGGGTGCGAGGTGAGGGATGCGGCGAGATGGCCCCAACGGCTAGACGGAAGAGGCCACAGGGCCGCCTCGGAATAGTCCAAGCATCGGACGCGCTTGGGGCGACTACCAGTGACAACCCCTTATCCCGCGATGCATCCGATACGAAGATAGTTCCCAGGCGGCCGAGGAGCCTCACCGCATAGCAATCGGGGTGCGAGGCGAGGGATGCGGCGAGATGGCCCCAAAGGGTAGACGGAAGAGGCTGCGGGGCCGCCTCGGAATAGTCCAAGCATCGAACGCGCTTGGGGCGACTACCACTGCCAACCCCTTATCCCGCGATGCGTCCGATACACAGATAGTTCCGAGGCGGCCGAGGAGCTGGGGGATGCGGCGAGATGGCCCCAACGGCTAGACGGAAGAGGCTGCAGGGCCGCCTCGGAATAGTCCAAGCATCGGACGCGCTTGGGGCGACTACCAGTGACAACCCCTTATCCCGCGATGCGTCCGATACACAGATAGTTCCGAGGCGGCCAAGGAGCCTCACCGCATAGCAATCGTGGTGCGAGGTGGGGGATGCAGCGAGATGGCCCCAACGGCTAGACGGAAGAGGCTGCAGGGCCGCCTCGGAATGGTCCAAGCATCGGACGCGCTTGGGGCGACTACCACTGCCAACCCCTTATCCCGCGATGCGTCCGATACACAGATAGTTCCAAGGCGGCCGAGGAGCCTCACCGAATAGCAATCGGGGTGCGAGGCGAGGGATGCGGCGAGAAAGCCCCAACGGCTAGAGGGAAGAGGCTTCAGGTCCGCCTCGGAATGGTCCAAGCATCGGACGCGCTTGGGGCGACTACCAGTGACAACCCCTTATCCCGCGACGCGTCCGATACACAGATAGTTCCAAGGCGGCCGAGGAGCCTCACCGCATAGCAATCGGGGTGCGAGGCGAGGGATGCGGCGAGAAGGACCCAACGGCTAGACGGAAGAGGCTTCAGGGCCGCCTCGGAATGGTCCAAGCATCGGACGCGCTTGGGGCGACTACCAGTGACAACCCCTTATCCCGCGACGCGTCCGATACACAGATAGTTCCAAGGCGGCCGAGGAGCCTCACCGCATAGCAATCGGGGTGCGAGGCGAGGGATGCGGCGAGAAGGACCCAACGGCTAGACGGAAGAGGCTTCAGGTCCGCCTCGGAATGGTCCAAGCATCGGACGCGCTTGGGGCGACTACCAGTGACAACCCCTTATCCCGCGACGCGTCCGATACACAGATAGTTCCAAGGCGGCCGAGGAGCCTCACCGCATAGCAATCGGGGTGCGAGGCGAGGGATGCGGCGAGAAGGACCCAACGGCTAGACGGAAGAGGCTTCAGGGCCGCCTCGGAATGGTCCAAGCATCGGACGCGCTTGGGGCGACTACCAGTGACAACCCCTTATCCCGCGATGCGTCCGATACACAGATAGTTCCAAGGCGGCCGAGGAGCCTCACCGCATAGCAATCGGGGTGCGAGGCGAGGGATGCGGCGAGAAGGACCCAACGGCTAGACGGAAGAGGCTTCAGGGCCGCCTCGGAATGGTCCAAGCATCGGACGCGCTTGGGGCGACTACCAGTGACAACCCCTTATCCCGCGACGCGTCCGATACACAGATAGTTCCAAGGCGGCCGAGGAGCCTCACCGCATAGCAATCGGGGTGCGAGGCGAGGGATGCGGCAAGAAGGACCCAACGGCTAGACGGAAGAGGCTTCAGGGCCGCCTCGGAATGGTCCAAGCATCGGACGCGCTTGGGGCGACTACCAGTGACAACCCCTTATCCCGCGACGCGTCCGATACACAGATAGTTCCAAGGCGGCCGAGGAGCCTCACCGCATAGCAATCGGGGTGCGAGGCGAGGGATGCGGCGAGAAGGACCCAACGGCTAGACGGAAGAGGCTTCAGGTCCGCCTCGGAATGGTCCAAGCATCGGACGCGCTTGGGGCGACTACCAGTGACAACCCCTTATCCCGCGACGCGTCCGATACACAGATAGTTCCAAGGCGGCCGAGGAGCCTCACCGCATAGCAATCGGGGTGCGAGGCGAGGGATGCGGCGAGAAGGACCCAACGGCTAGACGGAAGAGGCTTCAGGGCCGCCTCGGAATGGTCCAAGCATCGGACGCGCTTGGGGCGACTACCAGTGACAACCCCTTATCCCGCGACGCGTCCGATACACAGATAGTTCCAAGGCGGCCGAGGACCCTCACCGCATAGCAATCGGGGTGCGAGGCGAGGGATGCGGCGAGAAGGACCCAACGGCTAGACGGAAGAGGCTTCAGGGCCGCCTCGGAATGGTCCAAGCATCGGACGCGCTTGGGGCGACTACCAGTGACAACCCCTTATCCCGCGACGCGTCCGATACACAGATAGTTCCAAGGCGGCCGAGGAGCCTCACCGCATAGCAATCGGGGTGCGAGGCGAGGGATGCGGCGAGAAGGACCCAACGGCTAGACGGAAGAGGCTTCAGGGCCGCCTCGGAATGGTCCAAGCATCGGACGCGCTTGGGGCGACTACCAGTGACAACCCCTTATCCCGCGACGCGTCCGATACACAGATAGTTCCAAGGCGGCCGAGGAGCCTCACCGCATAGCAATCGGGGTGCGAGGCGAGGGATGCGGCGAGAAGGACCCAACGGCTAGACGGAAGAGGCTTCAGGGCCGCCTCGGAATGGTCCAAGCATCGGACGCGCTTGGGGCGACTACCAGTGACAACCCCTTATCCCGCGACGCGTCCGATACACAGATAGTTCCAAGGCGGCCGAGGAGCCTCACCGCATAGCAATCGGGGTGCGAGGCGAGGGATGCGGCGAGAAGGACCCAACGGCTAGACGGAAGAGGCTTCAGGGCCGCCTCGGAATGGTCCAAGCATCGGACGCGCTTGGGGCGACTACCAGTGACAACCCCTTATCCCGCGACGCGTCCGATACACAGATAGTTCCAAGGCGGCCGAGGAGCCTCACCGCATAGCAATCGGGGTGCGAGGCGAGGGATGCGGCGAGAAGGACCCAACGGCTAGACGGAAGAGGCTTCAGGGCCGCCTGGGAATGGTCCAAGCATCGCACGCGCTTGGGGCGACTACCAGTGACAACCCCTTATCCCGCGACGCGTCCGATACACAGATAGTTCCAAGGCGGCCGAGGAGCCTCACCGCATAGCAATCGGGGTGCGAGGCGAGGGATGCGGCGAGAAGGACCCAACGGCTAGACGGAAGAGGCTTCAGGGCCGCCTCGGAATGGTCCAAGCATCGGACGCGCTTGGGGCGACTACCAGTGACAACCCCTTATCCCGCGACGCGTCCGATACACAGATAGTTCCAAGGCGGCCGAGGAGCCTCACCGCATAGCAATCGGGGTGCGAGTCGAGGGATGCGGCGAGAAGGACCCAACGGCTAGACGGAAGAGGCTTCAGGGCCGCCTCGGAATGGTCCAAGCATCGGACGCGCTTGGGGCGACTACCAGTGACAACCCCTTATCCCGCGATGCGTCTGATACACAGATAGTTCCAAGGCGGCCGAGGAGCCTCACCGCATAGCAATCGGGGTGCGAGGCAAGGGATGCGGCGAGAAGGACCCAACGGCTAGACGGAAGAGGCTTCAGGGCCGCCTCGGAATGGTCCAAGCATCGGACGCGCTTGGGGCGACTACCGTTGCCAACCCCTTATCCCGCGATGCGTCTGATACACAGATAGTTCCGAGGCGGCCGAGGAGCCTCACCGCATAGCAATCGGGTTGCGAGGCAGATTATTGGGAAGGGAACCCCCTGGGATGCGGCTCAAGCAGTGCCCAAAGGGACTGGAATGCGGAATCACATCGAGAGACCCAAATGCTATACGAGGGCTCAAATCGAATTATCGATTTGGCCACGACATGGACGCATCGGAACGACTACCTTTGCCGAACCACTCGCAATTGCATCCATACCGAAACCAATAGACATTTCCGTTAGAGCCCTCGCATAGCATTCGGGAATCTCGCATGCCCCTCTAAATCGACCAATGCTGGCGCTCAACGAAAATCCGAGCGCTACCACCGTTCGAGCGCCAGCATTGGTCGAGTTAGAGGGGCACGGGGGAGAATGCTCCAGTCAACACCTCCCCTATATAAGTTATTTGTCCGATTCTCGCACAACCGTAGTCTGCCTCGTCGAATCAAACAACGGTCCCAGATTCCGACTTCCGTTCCGTAGAGACCCAAAAGCTAGATGGAGGCTCGCAAGAAAGAGAGTCGGCGCATAGCAATCGGGTTTCTCGAACGTTTAGGGACCGAGCTCACTTGCGGATAGGGCAAAATCCGCCAAGCAACCCAAAAGCTAGACGGGGGCTCGAATCGAATCGCCTAGGCGGCCACAACAACGACGTGTTGGATCGACTACCAGTGCCAAACCATTCAGCAAGACTAGTCTGTGTCGAGGCCGGATAGAGATTCTCAGAGAGCGCCCGTATAGCATTTAGGAGACCTGCCGCGTCCCTCACACTCGACAAATGGTGGTGCACGTTTATAAATCCGAGCGATCCCAACCCTTTCAAGCACCAACATCGGTCGAGATAGAGGGGCACGGAGGGGGCTGCGTGAGACAACACAGTCCCCTATATAAGTTATTTGTCCGATTCTCACACATCCGAAGAATGGTCATCAAATCGGACAACAGCCCAAACTTCCGACTTCCGTCCCAGAAAGCCCAAGAGCTATCTAAAACGTTCATGGCCGGAACTCGATCGCGGCTATACCAGTCCGCCAAGCAACCCAAAAGCTAGACTGGAGCTCTAGTCGAATCACCTCTGTGGCCATTGCAAGGACGTGTTGGAGCGACTACCATTGCCGAACCATTCCGCAGGTCGAGTCCATACCAAGGCCGCATAGAGATTCACGATGAGCTCCTGCATAGCAATCAGGAGACTTGCCGTGTCCATCACAATCGATAAATCCTGGTGCAAGATTTTTGCATCCGAGCGCTCCAACCAGTCGAGCACCAGCATCAATCGACATAAACGGGCACGGGGGGAGGATGCTCGAGAACACTACCTCCCCTATATAAGTTATTTGTCCGATTCTCAAGCAGCCGAAGTCTGGTCATCGAATCGGGTCAAAGACCACAACTTCCGACTTTACCCACAATGCAAGTCATCGAATCGAACATCGGCCCCCGAGTCGGACTCCATGCGTATGTCAGGTCATCGGACCCAAATTCCGCCTTCCTGCGCATGGCGGGCCATCAATATCAACTCGGTCATCGGACCCAAACTCCGCCTTTCTGCGCATGGCACGCCTTCAAATCGGTCATCGGACCCAAATTCCGCCTTCCTGTGCATGGCGGGCCATCAACATCAACTCGGTCATCGGACCCAAATTCCGCCTTTCTGCGCATGGCACGCCATCAACTCGGTCATCGGACCCAAATTCCGCCTTCCTGCGCATGGCAGGTCATCGGACACAAATTCAGACCTCGCCAATATGCCTACGTATCGAATCGGTCATCGGACCCAACTTCCGACTTCATCCATACTGTAGGGTCTTTGAGGTTGGCGCGGTGCGCTCAACCCGGGGAGTCGACCCATCGAAGCATACACCTCCCCTATATAAGCTATTTGTCCGATTCCCACACCTGTGTAGTTTGCACCTCTGACCAGGACATCGACCCCAACTTCCGAACTCGACTGCAACGACGGCACCAGCGCCTTGGTGCGCACCTTGCGACGCACAGTCCCAACATTCGCCTTCCTGCACATGGCAGGTCATCGGACCCAAATTCCGACCTCGCGAGTATGCCTACATATCGAATCGGTCATCGGACACAACTTCCGACTTCATCCATACCGTAGGGTCTTTGAGGTTGGCGCGGTGCGCTCAACCCGGGGAGTCGACCCAACGAAGCATACACCTCCCCTATATAAGCTATTTGTCCGATTCCCACACCTGTGTAGTTTGCACCTCCGATCAGGACATCGACCCCAACTTCCGAACTCGCCTGCAACGACCGAACCAGCGCCTTGGTGCGCACCTTGCAACGCACAGTGCCAACATTCGCCTTCCTGCACATGGCAGGTCATCGGACCCAAATTCCGACCTCGCGAGTATGCCTACATATCGAATCGGTCATCGGACCCAACTTCCGACTTCATCCATACCGTAGGGTCTTTGAGGTTGGCGCGGTGCGCTCAACCCGGGGAGTCGACCCAACGAAGCATACACCTCCCCTATATAAGCTATTTGTCCGATTCCCACACCTGTGTAGCTTGCACCTCCGATCAGGACATCGACCCCAACTTCCGAACTCGACTAAAAAGACCGCACCAGCACCTTGGTGTGCACCTTGCAACGCACAGTGCCAACATTCGCCTTCCTGCACATGGCAGGTCATCGGACCCAAATTCCGACCTCATGAGCATACCTACTAATCGAATCGGTCATCGGACCCAACTTCCGACTTCATCCATACCGTAGGGTCTTTGAGGTTGGCGCGGTGCGCTCAACCTGGGGAGTCGACCCATCGAAGCATACACCTCCCCTATATAAGCTATTTGTCCGATTCCGACACCTGTGTAGTTTGCACCTCCGCTCAGGACATCGACCCCAACTTCCGAACTCGCCTGCAACGACCGAACCAGCGCCTTGGTGCGCACCAAAAGTGCGCACTTTTGGAGGGCACTTTTGTGCGCTCCAAAGGTGCGCACTTTTGGAGGGCACTTTTGTGCGCTCCAAAGGTGCGCACTTTTGGAGGGCACTTTTTGGAGGGCACTTTTGTGCGCTCCAAAGGTGCGCACTTTTGGAGGGCACTTTTTGGAGGGCACTTTTCTGCGCTCCAAAGGTGCGCACTTTTGGAGGGCACTTTTTGGAGGGCACTTTTCTGCGCTCCAAAGGTGCGCACTTTTGGAGGGCACTTTTTGGAGGGCACTTTTCTGCGCTCCAAAGGTGCGCACTTTTGGAGGGCACTTTTGTGCACTCCAAAGGTGCACACTTTTGGAGGGCACTTTTTGGAGGGCACTTTTCTGCACTCCAAAGGTGCGCACTTTTGGAGGGCACTTTTTGGAGGGCACTTTTGTGCGCTCCAAAGGTGCGCACTTTTGGAGGGCACTTTTTGGAGGGCACTTTTGTGCGCTCCAAAGGTGCGCACTTTTGGAGGGCACTTTTGTGCACTCCAAAGGTGCGCACTTTTGGAGGGCACTTTTCCTGCGCTCCAAAGGTGCACACCTAGGTGAGCACCTTCGACCACACCTTGTAGCACACCAAACTCTGACTTTCGACTTCATCCGCAATGCAGGGTCTTTGAGGTTGGCGCAATGCGCACAACCAGGGGAGTCGACCCATCAAACCCAACACCTCCCCTATATAAGCTATTTGTCTGATTCTCATACATGCGTAGCCTGCAGGAGCAATTAGGACATCGACCCCAACTTTCGGCTTCTAAACGAAAACAAGGTCTTTGAGGTTGGTGTAATGCGAACAACTAGGGGAGTCAACCCATCAAACCCAACACCTCCCCTATATAAGCTATTTGTCTGATTCTCATACATGTGTAGTCTACAGGAGCAATTAGGACATCGACCCCAACTTTTGACTTCTTAACGAAAACAAGGTCTTTGAGGTTGACGTAATGCGCACAACCAGGGGAGTCGACCCATCAAACCCAACACCTCCCCTATATAAGCTATTTGTCCGATTCTCATACATGTGTAGCCTACAGGAGCCATTAGGACATTGACCCCAACTTTTGACTTCTTAACGAAAACAAGGTCTTTGAGGTTGGCGTAATGCGCACAACCAAGGGAGTTGACCCATCAAACCCAACACCTCCCCTATATAAGCTATTTGTCTGATTCTCATACATGTGTAGCCTGCAACAACGATTAGGACATCCACCCCAACTTCTGAATTCGTCTGCGTTGACCGCACCAAAGGTGCACGCCTTGGTGCTCACCAAAATCCGACTTCCGACTTCTTCTGCTATGCGGGGTCTTTGAGGTTGGCGCAGTGCGCACAACCAGGGGAGTCAACCCACCGAATGCAACACCTCCCCTATATAAGCTATTTGTCTGATTCTCATACATGCGTAGACTGCAGCAATGATTAGGACATCCACCCCAACTTTTGACTTCTTAAACAAGACAGGGTCTTTGAAGTTGGTGCAGTGCACACAACCAGGGGAGTCGACCCATCAAACGCAACACCTCCCCTATATAAAGCTATTTGTCCGATTCTCATACGTGTAGTCTGCAGCAGCGATTAGGACATCGACCCCAACTTCCGAATTCGTTTGCATTGACCGCACCAAAGGTGCACGCCTTGGTGTGCACCTTGGAGTGCACTTTGGTGCTCACCTCGGTGCACACTTTGGTGTGCACCTCGGTGTGCACCAAAGGTGCGCACCTTGGAGCGCACCAAAGGTGTACACTTTGGAGCGCACCACATAGGGTCTTTGAGAGGTTGGCGCAGTGCGCACACCAAGGTGGGTGTTGAGGTGCGTGCCGAGGTGGGTGGGTGCTAGGGTGCGCTCCATGGTGGGTGCCAGGGTGGGTGCGTGCTAGGGTGGATTCCAAAGAGGGTCATAGGGTGGGTGCCAAGGTGGGTTGGTGATATAGTGGGTTCAAAGGTGGGTACTAGGGTGGGTTCCAAGGTGGGTCACAAGTTGGGTGCCAGGATGCGTGGGTGTTAGGTTGGGTGCCAAGGTGGGCTCCTGCGTGGGTGGGTGCTAGGGTGGGTTTCAAGGTGGACGCGAGGGCGGGTGCCAAGGTGGGTAACAAGTTGGGTGTTAGGATGGGTGAGTGCTAGAGTGGGTGCCAAGGTGGGTGGGTGCTAAGGTGGATGCCAAGGTGGTTCACAGGGTGGGTGGGTTCTAGGGTGAGTTCCAAGGTGGGTCACAGGTTTAGTGCTAGGGTGCGTGTCAAGGCGGGTGTCGAGGTGCCTGGGTGCTAGGGTGTGGATGCCAATGTGGGTCATAGGGTGGGTACTAGGGTGGGCTGCAATGTGGGTGCCAAGGTGGGTAACATGCTCGGTTGGTTCTAAATTGGGTGTCAGGGTGGGTGTGCACCCACCTTGCCCGAGGTGGGTGCCAAGGTGCCAGTGTGGGTGGGTGCTAAGGTGGATGCCAAGGTGGGTGAGAAGGTGGGTGATAGGTTGAGTGGTAGGATGGGTGGGTGCCAAGATGGGTCACAGGGTGGGTGCAAGGGTGGGTAGGTGCTAGGGTTGGTGTCAGGGTGGGTGGGTGCTAGGTTGGGTTCCAAGGTGGGTGCGAGGGTGAGTGTCAAGGTGGGTCACAGGTTAGGTGCTAGGATGGGTGAGTGCTAGGGTGCAAAGGTGCCAGGGTGGGTGCTAGGATGGGTCGATGCTAGGGTGAGTGGCAAGGTGGGTCCACAAGTGTCAAGGTGGGTGCCGAGGTGGGTGCCAACTTGGGTTCCAAGGTGGGTGCCAAGTGGGCGACTGCTATGGTGGATGCCAAGGTGGGTCACGGGGTGGGTGCCAAGTTGCTAGGTTGTGTTCCAAGGTGGGTGCCAACGTGGCTGCTAGGGTGCGTGGGTTAAAGGGTGTGTCACAACGTGGGTGCCAGGATGGGTGCGCACCCACACTGGCCAAGACGGGTGCAAGGTTGGGTTCCAAGCCCGGTCACAGGCTGGGTGCTAGGATGGGTGGGTGCCAAGGTGGGCACCAGGGTGGGTGCACCCACCCTGGCCAAGGTGGGTCACGGGGTGGGTCCTAGGGTGGGTAACAGGGTGGGTACTAAGGTGCGTGCCAAGGTGGGTCATGGGGTGGGTGCCAAGGTGGGCACCAGGGTGGGTGTGCACCAACCCTAGCCAGGGTAGGTCACGGGGTGGTTGTCGGGGTGGGCGTCAAGGAGCCAAGGTGGGTGGCAAGTAGCCAAGTTGCGTGCCAAGGTGGGTGTCGGGGTGGGTGCCAAGGATCCAAGGTGGGTGCCAAGGAACCAAGGTGGGTGTCTGGGTGGGTGCCGAGGTGGGAGCCAGGGTGGGTCCCAAGGTGAGTGCAAAGGTGGGTGCCAGGGTCAAGGTGAGTGCCAATGTGGGTTCCAAGGTGCCAGGGTCAGGGTGAGTGCCAATGTGGGTTCAAAGGTGCTAAGTTGGGTGCGAGGTTGGGTGCGAGGGTGGGTGGGTGCCAAGGTGTGCTAGGTGGAAGCCCGGGTGGGTCGGCATCCCATGGGTGTCGAGTTGGGTGCCTGATGGGTGCTTCTTGTCAAGTTTTAGTCGTCGGGACTCATTTCGAGCCTTAGAGGTCGTTTCTTGTCCGGTTGCCCTGTCTTCGACCTGGGAACCCAATTTTGGTCCTCGGGTCCCATTTTTTTTTGTCTCGCATCCCACTTTTGGCCTGTGGCCTTTTCGGGGTCGATTCTCGTTTTGGGCATCAGAGCATGTTTCTTCTCCTAAAACCCAATATTTGTTTATTAAGTCTCGGAACACATTTTTGTTCTCGTGGACCCATCATGGGTCTTGGAACGCATTTGTGGTCCTTGGGTCCCATTTTGCATCCCGAAACTTGTGTTTTGGTGCTTGATCCCTATTTTGGGTGCCCACCTTGCACCAAGTGCGCACCCGGGGCAAACCGAGCGCCTTGGTGCACCGGGGCAAGATCGAGCGTGCACCCGAGGCGCCCCGAACATGCACCAAGGTGCACTCGGCCCACATGTGAGCGCAGGTCGTTGCGCCCGAGGTGGTGTGTGGGCACCGCGTTGCAGACGGGACACTGCACGCACACGACGCCCCGTCCAGGTGCACGCACGTAGGCCGGGCCGGGTGCACACCCGACGCCCTAGCAAGGTGCGCGCACCCGGGCAGGGCTCACACTTGGCGAACGGGGCGCACTTCGCGAGGGAGGGTGTGCACCTCGACGGGGGTGGGTGGCCGGGGTGGATTCGCACGTGGGTCGCGGTTTGCTAAGTACACACTGCGACAAGCTCATAACGGGTGCGATCATACCAGCGTTAGTGCACCGGATCCCATCAGAACTCCGCAGTTAAGCGCGCTTGGGCCGGAGTAGTACTGGGATGGGTGACCTCCCGGGAAGTCCCGGTGTTGCACCCTTTTTTAGTTTTTCGCCGGGCGTCGCAATGCTATTTGAATAAACCTTTTGCCCGTTTGCGTTCTCGTCGGGGCCGGGCCGGGCCGGGGTGCGCTGCCCGCACTACCGCGCGCGCGGGGGCGACACCGAGCGCGCACCCGAGGCGCCCCGAGCACACAGGCCACGGTGCAACCCGGGCGTTGTGCGCGCACCCCGGTGCGCCCGAGGTGCTGCGCGCGCACCCAGGTGAAATCGGTGTGCACCTCGGCCAGTGCGCGCTCGGTCGAGTCGCGCACGTTGGCCAAGGTGCACGGTGATGTTTCTTACTCTAAGGTTCCGCACCAGACGCCCGGGACAGGTGAGCGAAGCTGGGCGGGGCCGGGTGCGCGGCCGGGGCAGGTGCACGCAGCTGGAGAGAGCTTTGGAGCACACCAGAGGTGCGCACCTTGGAGCACACTTCGGAGCGCACCAATGATGCGCTCCATTCAAAAGTTTCCTGAAAAGGCAAAAAAAGTTGAGATTATAGAATTTCCCACTTGAGAGATTGTAAAAAAAAAAAATTTAAAATGAAGGAAACGCGGGTGCCAAGGTGTGCGCGCCCGGGTGCGCAGCCCAGCCAAGGTGTGCGCACCAAGGCGCCCACCCTGGCGAAGGTGCACGCAAGGTGCGCACCCGAGGCAAACCGGACAATTAACCCAACTTTCGACTTCGCGCGCACCTGCGCACCTTGGAGCGCACTTCGGAGCGCTCCTTGGTGCGCACCAATCTTGGGCACCTCGGAGTGCACCATGGCGCCCACCAAGGTGCGCACCCGGGGCAAACCGAGCTCCGACTTCGTGCGCACCTTGGAGCGCACGAAAGGTGCGCACCATGGCGCCCACCAAGGTGCGCAGCCCAGCCAAGGCGTGCGCATCAAGGTGCGCACCCTGGCGAAGGTGCGCACCCGGGGCAAACCGAGCTCCGACTTCGTGCGCACCTTGGAGCGCACAAAGGGTGCGCAACCCAGCCAAGGTGTGCGCACCCCGGGCAAACCGAGCTCCGAATCGTGCGCACCTTGGAGCACACTTCGGAGCCCTCCTTGGTGCGCACCGATGTTGCGCACCTCGGAGCGCACCCGGGGAAAACAATGCAATTAACCCGACTTTCGACTTCGTGGGCACCTCGGAGCGCTCTCGGGTTCGCACCTCGGAGCACACCGAGGTGCGCACCTTTGATGCGCTGCCTTCACCAATTTCCAGAAAAGGCAAGAAAACATTGAGAAGGTGTGCGCACCGAGGTGCCCACCCTGGCGAAGGTGCACGCGAGGTGCGCACCCGGGGCAAACCGGGCTCCGACTTCGTGCACGCCATGCTGCGCACCTTGGAGGGCCATGGTGCGCACCTTGGAGCACACTTCGGAGCGCTCAATGGTGCCCAACCCAGCCAAGGTGCCCACCGCGGCGAAGGTGCACGCGAGGTGCGCACCCGGGGCAAACCGGGCTCCGACTTCGTGCACGCCGCACCTTGGAGCACACTTCGGAGCGCTCCTTGGTGCGCACCAGGGCGCGCAACCCAGCCGAGGTGCCCACCCCGGCGAAGGTGCACGCGGGGTGCGCACCCGGGGCAAACCGGGCTCCGACTTCGTGCACGCCATGGTGCCCACCGCGGCGAAGGTGCACGCGAGGTGCGCACCCGGGGCAAACCGGGCTCCGACTTCGTGCACGCCGCACCTTGGAGCACACTTCGGAGCGCTCCTTGGTGCGCACCAGGGCGCGCAACCCAGCCGAGGTGCCCACCCCGGCGAAGGTGCACGCGAGGTGCGCACCCGGGGCAAACCGGGCTCCGACTTCGTGCACGCCATGGTGCCCACCGCGGCGAAGGTGCACGCGAGGTGCGCACCCGGGGCAAACCGGGCTCCGACTTCGTGCACGCCGCACCTTGGAGCACACTTCGGAGCGCTCCTTGGTGCGCACCATGGTGCCCACCAGGGCGCGCAACCCCGCCGAAGGTGCACGCGAGGTGCGCACCCGGGGCAAACCGGGCTCCGACTTCGTGCACGCCGCACCTTGGAGCACACTTCGGAGCGCTCCTTGGTGCGCACCAGGGCGCGCAACCCCGCCGAAGGTGCACGCGAGGTGCGCACCCGGGGCAAACCGGGCTCCGACTTCGTGCACGCCATGGTGCGCACCAGGGTGCCCACCGCGGCGAAGGTGCGCACCCGGGGCAAACCGGGCTCCGACTTCGTGCACGCCGCACCTTGGAGCACACTTCGGAGCGCTCCTTGGTGCGCACCAGGGCGCGCAACCCAGCCGAGGTGCCCACCCCGGCGAAGGTGCACGCGAGGTGCGCACCCGGGGCAAACCGGGCTCCGACTTCGTGCACGCCATGGTGCCCACCGCGGCGAAGGTGCGCACCCGGGGCAAACCGGGCTAGGACTTCGTGCACGCCGCACCTTGGAGCACACTTCGGAGCGCTCCTTGGTGCGCACCATGGTGCCCACCAGGCCGCGCAACCCAGCCAAGGTGTGCGCACCAAGGTGCACGCGAGGTGCGCACCCGGGGCAAACCGGGGTCCGGCTTCGTGCACGCCGCACCTTGGAGCACACATCGGGGCGCTCCCGGGTTCGCACCGGCGTTGCGCACCGTGGTGGGCACCTCGGAGCGCACCGTGGTGGGCACCTCGGAGCACACCAAGGTGGGCAGCGAGGTGCGCACCTTTGATGCGATGCCTTCACTAATTTCCATAAAAGGCAAAAAAAAACGAGATTTTAAAATTTCCGTTTTGAAAGATAGTGAGAAAAAGGGAATGCTGGTGCCATCTTGAGCCCGCCCTGGTGCGCAGCCCAGCCAAGGTGTGCGCACCAAGGTGCCCACCCTGGCGAAGGTGCGCGCCCGGGCAATTAACCCAACTTCCAACTTCGCGCGCGCCAGGGTGGGAGCGCACCCAACAACCGGGCCTGGGAAGAGCCAATGCGAGAAACCCCACCAAACGCTCTGACAAAAAAAGAGGGGGCGCTCCAGTAACCCCGCTTCGGAGCGCACCCTGGGCAAACCCAGCGAGGGTGCCCACCCCGGCCAAGGTGCAGGCGAGGTGCGCACCCGGGGCAAACCGGGCTCCGACAACGTGCACGCCGCACCTTGGAGCACACTTCGTAGCGCTCCCGGGTGCGCACCTCAGAGCACACCAAGGTGGGCAGCGAGGTGCGCACCTTTGATGCGCTGCCTTCACTAATTTCCAGAAAAGGCAAAAAAAAGAGGAGATTTTAAAATTTCCGTTTTGAAAGATAGTGAAAAAAACGGAACGCGGGTGCCATCTTGAGCCCGCCCTGGTGCACAGCCCAGGTAAGGTGCCCACCCTGGCAAAGGTGCGCACCCGGGCAATTAACCCTACTTCCGACTTCGTGCGCGCCAGGGTGGCAACCGGGCCTGGGAAGAGCCAATGCGAGAAACCCCACCAAACGCTCCGACAAAAAAAGAGGCGGCGCTCCAATAACCCCGCTTCGGAGCGCAGCCGGGGCAAACCCAGCCAAGGTGCCCACCCCGACGAAGGTGCACGCGAGGTGCGCACCCGGGGCAAACCGGGCTCCGACAACGTGCACGCAGCACCTTGGAGCACACTTCGAAGCACTCCCGGGTGCCCACCGGCGTTGCGCACCGTGGTGGGCAGCGAGGTGCGCACCTTTGATGCGCTGCCTTCACTAATTTCCAGAAAAGGCAAAAAAAAATGAGATTTTAAAATTTCCGTTTTGAAAGATAGTGAAAAAAACGGAACGCGGGTGCCATCTTGAGCCCGCCCTGGTGCGCAGCCCAGGCAAGGCATGCGCACCAAGGTGCCCACCCGCGGTGCACGCCCGGGGCAAACCGGGCTCCGACTTCGTGCAGGCCGCACCTTGGAGCACACTTCGGAGCGCTCCTTGGTGCGCACCATGGTGCCCACCAGGGCGCACCCGGGGCAAACCGGGCTCCGACTTCGTGCACGCCGCACCTTGGAGCACACATCGGAGCGCTCCCAGGTTCGCACCAGCGTTGCGCACCTTTGATGCGCTGCCTTCACTAATTTCCAGAAAAGGCAAAAAAAAACGATATTTTAAAATTTCCGTTCTGAAAGATAGTGAAAAAAACGGAACGCGGGTGCCATCTTGAGCCCTTCCTGGTGCGCAGCCCAGGCAAGTTGTGCGCACCAAGGTGCCCACCCTGGCGGAGGTGCGCGCCCGGGGCAAACCGGGCTCCGACTTCGTGCACTGCATGGTGCCCACCAAGGCGCGCAACCCAGCCAAGGTGCCCACCGCAGCGAAGGTGCACGCGAGGTGCGCACCCGAGGTGCACACCCGGGGCAAACCGAGCTCCGACTTCGTGCACGCCGCACCTTGGAGCACACTTCAGAGCGCTCCTTGGTGCGCACCAGGGCGCGCAACCCAGCCAAGGTGCTCACCCCGGCGAAGGTGCACGCGAGGTGCGCACCCGGGGCAAGCCGGGCTCGGACTTCGTGCACGCCGCACCTTGGAGCACACATCGGAGCGCTCCCGGGTTCGCACCAGCATTGCGCACCTTTGATGCGCTGCCTTCACTAATTTCCAGAAAAGGCAAAAAAAAAAAAAAAAACGAGATTTTAAAATTTCCGTTTTGAAAGATAGTGAAAAAAACGGAACGCGGGTGCCATCTTGAGCCCGCCCTGGTGTGCAGCCCAGGCAAGTTGTGCGCACCAAGGCACCCACCCTGGCCAAGGTGGGTCACGGGGTGGGTCCTAGGGTGGGTAACGGGGTGGGTACTAAGGTGCGTGCCAAGGTGGGTCATGGGGTGGGTGCCAAGGTGGGCACCAGGGTGGGTGTGCACCAACCCTAGCCAGGGTAGGTCACGGGGTGGTTGTCGGGGTGGGCGTCAAGGAGCCAAGGTGGGTGGCAAGTAGCCAAGTTGCGTGCCAAGGTGGGTGTCGGGGTGGGTGCCAAGGATCCAAGGTGGGTGCCAAGGAACCAAGGTGGGTGTCTGGGTGGGTGCCGAGGTGGGAGCCAGGGTGGGTCCCAAGGTGAGTGCAAAGGTGGGTGCCAGGGTCAAGGTGAGTGCCAATGTGGGTTCCAAGGTGCCAGGGTCAGGGTGAGTGCCAATGTGGGTTCAAAGGTGCTAAGTTGGGTGCGAGGTTGGGTGCGAGGGTGGGTGGGTGCCAAGGTGTGCTAGGTGGAAGCCCGGGTGGGTCGGCATCCCATGGGTGTCGAGTTGGGTGCCTGATGGGTGCTTCTTGTCAAGTTTTAGTCGTCGGGACTCATTTCGAGCCTTAGAGGTCGTTTCTTGTCCGGTTGCCCTGTCTTCGACCTGGGAACCCAATTTTGGTCCTCGGGTCCCATTTTTTTTTGTCTCGCATCCCACTTTTGGCCTGTGGCCTTTTCGGGGTCGATTCTCGTTTTGGGCATCAGAGCATGTTTCTTCTCCTAAAACCCAATATTTGTTTATTAAGTCTCGGAACACATTTTTGTTCTCGTGGACCCATCATGGGTCTTGGAACGCATTTGTGGTCCTTGGGTCCCATTTTGCATCCCGAAACTTGTGTTTTGGTGCTTGATCCCTATTTTGGGTGCCCACCTTGCACCAAGTGCGCACCCGGGGCAAACCGAGCGCCTTGGTGCACCGGGGCAAGATCGAGCGTGCACCCGAGGCGCCCCGAACATGCACCAAGGTGCACTCGGCCCACATGTGAGCGCAGGTCGTTGCGCCCGAGGTGGTGTGTGGGCACCGCGTTGCAGACGGGACACTGCACGCACACGACGCCCCGTCCAGGTGCACGCACGTAGGCCGGGCCGGGTGCACACCCGACGCCCTAGCAAGGTGCGCGCACCCGGGCAGGGCTCACACTTGGCGAACGGGGCGCACTTCGCGAGGGAGGGTGTGCACCTCGACGGGGGTGGGTGGCCGGGGTGGATTCGCACGTGGGTCGCGGTTTGCTAAGTACACACTGCGACAAGCTCATAACGGGTGCGATCATACCAGCGTTAGTGCACCGGATCCCATCAGAACTCCGCAGTTAAGCGCGCTTGGGCCGGAGTAGTACTGGGATGGGTGACCTCCCGGGAAGTCCCGGTGTTGCACCCTTTCTTAGTTTTTCGCCGGGCGTCGCAATGCTATTTGAATAAACCTTTTGCCCGTTTGCGTTCTCGTCGGGGCCGGGCCGGGCCGGGGTGCGCTGCCCGCACTACCGCGCGCGCGGGGGGCGACACCGAGCGCGCACCCGAGGCGCCCCGAGCACACAGGCCACGGTGCAACCCGGGCGTTGTGCGCGCACCCCGGTGCGCCCGAGGTGCTGCGCGCGCACCCAGGTGAAATCGGTGTGCACCTCGGCCAGTGCGCGCTCGGTCGAGTCGCGCACGTTGGCCAAGGTGCACGGTGATGTTTCTTACTCTAAGGTTCCGCACCAGACGCCCGGGACAGGTGAGCGAAGCTGGGCGGGGCCGGGTGCGCGGCCGGGGCAGGTGCACGCCGCTGGAGAGAGCTTTGGAGCACACCAGAGGTGCGCACCTTGGAGCACACTTCGGAGCGCACCAATGATGCGCTCCATTCAAAAGTTTCCTGAAAAGGCAAAAAAAGTTGAGATTATAGAATTTCCCACTTGAGAGATTGTAAAAAAAAAAAATTTAAAATGAAGGAAACGCGGGTGCCAAGGTGTGCGCGCCCGGGTGCGCAGCCCAGCCAAGGTGTGCGCACCAAGGCGCCCACCCTGGCGAAGGTGCACGCAAGGTGCGCACCCGAGGCAAACCGGACAATTAACCCAACTTTCGACTTCGCGCGCACCTGCGCACCTTGGAGCGCACTTCGGAGCGCTCCTTGGTGCGCACCAATCTTGGGCACCTCGGAGTGCACCATGGCGCCCACCAAGGTGCGCACCCGGGGCAAACCGAGCTCCGACTTCGTGCGCACCTTGGAGCGCACGAAAGGTGCGCACCATGGCGCCCACCAAGGTGCGCAGCCCAGCCAAGGCGTGCGCATCAAGGTGCGCACCCTGGCGAAGGTGCGCACCCGGGGCAAACCGAGCTCCGACTTCGTGCGCACCTTGGAGCGCACAAAGGGTGCGCAACCCAGCCAAGGTGTGCGCACCCCGGGCAAACCGAGCTCCGAATCGTGCGCACCTTGGAGCACACTTCGGAGCCCTCCTTGGTGCGCACCGATGTTGCGCACCTCGGAGCGCACCCGGGGAAAACAATGCAATTAACCCGACTTTCGACTTCGTGGGCACCTCGGAGCGCTCTCGGGTTCGCACCTCGGAGCACACCGAGGTGCGCACCTTTGATGCGCTGCCTTCACCAATTTCCAGAAAAGGCAAGAAAACATTGAGAAGGTGTGCGCACCGAGGTGCCCACCCTGGCGAAGGTGCACGCGAGGTGCGCACCCGGGGCAAACCGGGCTCCGACTTCGTGCACGCCATGCTGCGCACCTTGGAGGGCCATGGTGCGCACCTTGGAGCACACTTCGGAGCGCTCAATGGTGCCCAACCCAGCCAAGGTGCCCACCGCGGCGAAGGTGCACGCGAGGTGCGCACCCGGGGCAAACCGGGCTCCGACTTCGTGCACGCCGCACCTTGGAGCACACTTCGGAGCGCTCCTTGGTGCGCACCAGGGCGCGCAACCCAGCCGAGGTGCCCACCCCGGCGAAGGTGCACGCGGGGTGCGCACCCGGGGCAAACCGGGCTCCGACTTCGTGCACGCCATGGTGCCCACCGCGGCGAAGGTGCACGCGAGGTGCGCACCCGGGGCAAACCGGGCTCCGACTTCGTGCACGCCGCACCTTGGAGCACACTTCGGAGCGCTCCTTGGTGCGCACCAGGGCGCGCAACCCAGCCGAGGTGCCCACCCCGGCGAAGGTGCACGCGAGGTGCGCACCCGGGGCAAACCGGGCTCCGACTTCGTGCACGCCATGGTGCCCACCGCGGCGAAGGTGCACGCGAGGTGCGCACCCGGGGCAAACCGGGCTCCGACTTCGTGCACGCCGCACCTTGGAGCACACTTCGGAGCGCTCCTTGGTGCGCACCATGGTGCCCACCAGGGCGCGCAACCCCGCCGAAGGTGCACGCGAGGTGCGCACCCGGGGCAAACCGGGCTCCGACTTCGTGCACGCCGCACCTTGGAGCACACTTCGGAGCGCTCCTTGGTGCGCACCAGGGCGCGCAACCCCGCCGAAGGTGCACGCGAGGTGCGCACCCGGGGCAAACCGGGCTCCGACTTCGTGCACGCCATGGTGCGCACCAGGGTGCCCACCGCGGCGAAGGTGCGCACCCGGGGCAAACCGGGCTCCGACTTCGTGCACGCCGCACCTTGGAGCACACTTCGGAGCGCTCCTTGGTGCGCACCAGGGCGCGCAACCCAGCCGAGGTGCCCACCCCGGCGAAGGTGCACGCGAGGTGCGCACCCGGGGCAAACCGGGCTCCGACTTCGTGCACGCCATGGTGCCCACCGCGGCGAAGGTGCGCACCCGGGGCAAACCGGGCTAGGACTTCGTGCACGCCGCACCTTGGAGCACACTTCGGAGCGCTCCTTGGTGCGCACCATGGTGCCCACCAGGCCGCGCAACCCAGCCAAGGTGTGCGCACCAAGGTGCACGCGAGGTGCGCACCCGGGGCAAACCGGGGTCCGGCTTCGTGCACGCCGCACCTTGGAGCACACATCGGGGCGCTCCCGGGTTCGCACCGGCGTTGCGCACCGTGGTGGGCACCTCGGAGCGCACCGTGGTGGGCACCTCGGAGCACACCAAGGTGGGCAGCGAGGTGCGCACCTTTGATGCGATGCCTTCACTAATTTCCATAAAAGGCAAAAAAAAACGAGATTTTAAAATTTCCGTTTTGAAAGATAGTGAGAAAAAGGGAATGCTGGTGCCATCTTGAGCCCGCCCTGGTGCGCAGCCCAGCCAAGGTGTGCGCACCAAGGTGCCCACCCTGGCGAAGGTGCGCGCCCGGGCAATTAACCCAACTTCCAACTTCGCGCGCGCCAGGGTGGGAGCGCACCCAACAACCGGGCCTGGGAAGAGCCAATGCGAGAAACCCCACCAAACGCTCTGACAAAAAAAGAGGGGGCGCTCCAGTAACCCCGCTTCGGAGCGCACCCTGGGCAAACCCAGCCAGGGTGCCCACCCCGGCCAAGGTGCAGGCGAGGTGCGCACCCGGGGCAAACCGGGCTCCGACAACGTGCACGCCGCACCTTGGAGCACACTTCGTAGCGCTCCCGGGTGCGCACCTCAGAGCACACCAAGGTGGGCAGCGAGGTGCGCACCTTTGATGCGCTGCCTTCACTAATTTCCAGAAAAGGCAAAAAAAAGAGGAGATTTTAAAATTTCCGTTTTGAAAGATAGTGAAAAAAACGGAACGCGGGTGCCATCTTGAGCCCGCCCTGGTGCACAGCCCAGGTAAGGTGCCCACCCTGGCAAAGGTGCGCACCCGGGCAATTAACCCTACTTCCGACTTCGTGCGCGCCAGGGTGGCAACCGGGCCTGGGAAGAGCCAATGCGAGAAACCCCACCAAACGCTCCGACAAAAAAAGAGGCGGCGCTCCAATAACCCCGCTTCGGAGCGCAGCCGGGGCAAACCCAGCCAAGGTGCCCACCCCGACGAAGGTGCACGCGAGGTGCGCACCCGGGGCAAACCGGGCTCCGACAACGTGCACGCAGCACCTTGGAGCACACTTCGAAGCACTCCCGGGTGCCCACCGGCGTTGCGCACCGTGGTGGGCAGCGAGGTGCGCACCTTTGATGCGCTGCCTTCACTAATTTCCAGAAAAGGCAAAAAAAAATGAGATTTTAAAATTTCCGTTTTGAAAGATAGTGAAAAAAACGGAACGCGGGTGCCATCTTGAGCCCGCCCTGGTGCGCAGCCCAGGCAAGGCATGCGCACCAAGGTGCCCACCCGCGGTGCACGCCCGGGGCAAACCGGGCTCCGACTTCGTGCAGGCCGCACCTTGGAGCACACTTCGGAGCGCTCCTTGGTGCGCACCATGGTGCCCACCAGGGCGCACCCGGGGCAAACCGGGCTCCGACTTCGTGCACGCCGCACCTTGGAGCACACATCGGAGCGCTCCCAGGTTCGCACCAGCGTTGCGCACCTTTGATGCGCTGCCTTCACTAATTTCCAGAAAAGGCAAAAAAAAACGATATTTTAAAATTTCCGTTCTGAAAGATAGTGAAAAAAACGGAACGCGGGTGCCATCTTGAGCCCTTCCTGGTGCGCAGCCCAGGCAAGTTGTGCGCACCAAGGTGCCCACCCTGGCGGAGGTGCGCGCCCGGGGCAAACCGGGCTCCGACTTCGTGCACTGCATGGTGCCCACCAAGGCGCGCAACCCAGCCAAGGTGCCCACCGCAGCGAAGGTGCACGCGAGGTGCGCACCCGAGGTGCACACCCGGGGCAAACCGAGCTCCGACTTCGTGCACGCCGCACCTTGGAGCACACTTCAGAGCGCTCCTTGGTGCGCACCAGGGCGCGCAACCCAGCCAAGGTGCTCACCCCGGCGAAGGTGCACGCGAGGTGCGCACCCGGGGCAAGCCGGGCTCGGACTTCGTGCACGCCGCACCTTGGAGCACACATCGGAGCGCTCCCGGGTTCGCACCAGCATTGCGCACCTTTGATGCGCTGCCTTCACTAATTTCCAGAAAAGGCAAAAAAAAAAAAAAAACGAGATTTTAAAATTTCCGTTTTGAAAGATAGTGAAAAAAACGGAACGCGGGTGCCATCTTGAGCCCGCCCTGGTGTGCAGCCCAGGCAAGTTGTGCGCACCAAGGCACCCACCCTGGCCAAGGTGGGTCACGGGGTGGGTCCTAGGGTGGGTAACGGGGTGGGTACTAAGGTGCGTGCCAAGGTGGGTCATGGGGTGGGTGCCAAGGTGGGCACCAGGGTGGGTGTGCACCAACCCTAGCCAGGGTAGGTCACGGGGTGGTTGTCGGGGTGGGCGTCAAGGAGCCAAGGTGGGTGGCAAGTAGCCAAGTTGCGTGCCAAGGTGGGTGTCGGGGTGGGTGCCAAGGATCCAAGGTGGGTGCCAAGGAACCAAGGTGGGTGTCTGGGTGGGTGCCGAGGTGGGAGCCAGGGTGGGTCCCAAGGTGAGTGCAAAGGTGGGTGCCAGGGTCAAGGTGAGTGCCAATGTGGGTTCCAAGGTGCCAGGGTCAGGGTGAGTGCCAATGTGGGTTCAAAGGTGCTAAGTTGGGTGCGAGGTTGGGTGCGAGGGTGGGTGGGTGCCAAGGTGTGCTAGGTGGAAGCCCGGGTGGGTCGGCATCCCATGGGTGTCGAGTTGGGTGCCTGATGGGTGCTTCTTGTCAAGTTTTAGTCGTCGGGACTCATTTCGAGCCTTAGAGGTCGTTTCTTGTCCGGTTGCCCTGTCTTCGACCTGGGAACCCAATTTTGGTCCTCGGGTCCCATTTTTTTTTGTCTCGCATCCCACTTTTGGCCTGTGGCCTTTTCGGGGTCGATTCTCGTTTTGGGCATCAGAGCATGTTTCTTCTCCTAAAACCCAATATTTGTTTATTAAGTCTCGGAACACATTTTTGTTCTCGTGGACCCATCATGGGTCTTGGAACGCATTTGTGGTCCTTGGGTCCCATTTTGCATCCCGAAACTTGTGTTTTGGTGCTTGATCCCTATTTTGGGTGCCCACCTTGCACCAAGTGCGCACCCGGGGCAAACCGAGCGCCTTGGTGCACCGGGGCAAGATCGAGCGTGCACCCGAGGCGCCCCGAACATGCACCAAGGTGCACTCGGCCCACATGTGAGCGCAGGTCGTTGCGCCCGAGGTGGTGTGTGGGCACCGCGTTGCAGACGGGACACTGCACGCACACGACGCCCCGTCCAGGTGCACGCACGTAGGCCGGGCCGGGTGCACACCCGACGCCCTAGCAAGGTGCGCGCACCCGGGCAGGGCTCACACTTGGCGAACGGGGCGCACTTCGCGAGGGAGGGTGTGCACCTCGACGGGGGTGGGTGGCCGGGGTGGATTCGCACGTGGGTCGCGGTTTGCTAAGTACACACTGCGACAAGCTCATAACGGGTGCGATCATACCAGCGTTAGTGCACCGGATCCCATCAGAACTCCGCAGTTAAGCGCGCTTGGGCCGGAGTAGTACTGGGATGGGTGACCTCCCGGGAAGTCCCGGTGTTGCACCCTTTTTTAGTTTTTCGCCGGGCGTCGCAATGCTATTTGAATAAACCTTTTGCCCGTTTGCGTTCTCGTCGGGGCCGGGCCGGGCCGGGGTGCGCTGCCCGCACTACCGCGCGCGCGGGGGCGACACCGAGCGCGCACCCGAGGCGCCCCGAGCACACAGGCCACGGTGCAACCCGGGCGTTGTGCGCGCACCCCGGTGCGCCCGAGGTGCTGCGCGCGCACCCAGGTGAAATCGGTGTGCACCTCGGCCAGTGCGCGCTCGGTCGAGTCGCGCACGTTGGCCAAGGTGCACGGTGATGTTTCTTACTCTAAGGTTCCGCACCAGACGCCCGGGACAGGTGAGCGAAGCTGGGCGGGGCCGGGTGCGCGGCCGGGGCAGGTGCACGCAGCTGGAGAGAGCTTTGGAGCACACCAGAGGTGCGCACCTTGGAGCACACTTCGGAGCGCACCAATGATGCGCTCCATTCAAAAGTTTCCTGAAAAGGCAAAAAAAGTTGAGATTATAGAATTTCCCACTTGAGAGATTGTAAAAAAAAAAAATTTAAAATGAAGGAAACGCGGGTGCCAAGGTGTGCGCGCCCGGGTGCGCAGCCCAGCCAAGGTGTGCGCACCAAGGCGCCCACCCTGGCGAAGGTGCACGCAAGGTGCGCACCCGAGGCAAACCGGACAATTAACCCAACTTTCGACTTCGCGCGCACCTGCGCACCTTGGAGCGCACTTCGGAGCGCTCCTTGGTGCGCACCAATCTTGGGCACCTCGGAGTGCACCATGGCGCCCACCAAGGTGCGCACCCGGGGCAAACCGAGCTCCGACTTCGTGCGCACCTTGGAGCGCACGAAAGGTGCGCACCATGGCGCCCACCAAGGTGCGCAGCCCAGCCAAGGCGTGCGCATCAAGGTGCGCACCCTGGCGAAGGTGCGCACCCGGGGCAAACCGAGCTCCGACTTCGTGCGCACCTTGGAGCGCACAAAGGGTGCGCAACCCAGCCAAGGTGTGCGCACCCCGGGCAAACCGAGCTCCGAATCGTGCGCACCTTGGAGCACACTTCGGAGCCCTCCTTGGTGCGCACCGATGTTGCGCACCTCGGAGCGCACCCGGGGAAAACAATGCAATTAACCCGACTTTCGACTTCGTGGGCACCTCGGAGCGCTCTCGGGTTCGCACCTCGGAGCACACCGAGGTGCGCACCTTTGATGCGCTGCCTTCACCAATTTCCAGAAAAGGCAAGAAAACATTGAGAAGGTGTGCGCACCGAGGTGCCCACCCTGGCGAAGGTGCACGCGAGGTGCGCACCCGGGGCAAACCGGGCTCCGACTTCGTGCACGCCATGCTGCGCACCTTGGAGGGCCATGGTGCGCACCTTGGAGCACACTTCGGAGCGCTCAATGGTGCCCAACCCAGCCAAGGTGCCCACCGCGGCGAAGGTGCACGCGAGGTGCGCACCCGGGGCAAACCGGGCTCCGACTTCGTGCACGCCGCACCTTGGAGCACACTTCGGAGCGCTCCTTGGTGCGCACCAGGGCGCGCAACCCAGCCGAGGTGCCCACCCCGGCGAAGGTGCACGCGGGGTGCGCACCCGGGGCAAACCGGGCTCCGACTTCGTGCACGCCATGGTGCCCACCGCGGCGAAGGTGCACGCGAGGTGCGCACCCGGGGCAAACCGGGCTCCGACTTCGTGCACGCCGCACCTTGGAGCACACTTCGGAGCGCTCCTTGGTGCGCACCAGGGCGCGCAACCCAGCCGAGGTGCCCACCCCGGCGAAGGTGCACGCGAGGTGCGCACCCGGGGCAAACCGGGCTCCGACTTCGTGCACGCCATGGTGCCCACCGCGGCGAAGGTGCACGCGAGGTGCGCACCCGGGGCAAACCGGGCTCCGACTTCGTGCACGCCGCACCTTGGAGCACACTTCGGAGCGCTCCTTGGTGCGCACCATGGTGCCCACCAGGGCGCGCAACCCCGCCGAAGGTGCACGCGAGGTGCGCACCCGGGGCAAACCGGGCTCCGACTTCGTGCACGCCGCACCTTGGAGCACACTTCGGAGCGCTCCTTGGTGCGCACCAGGGCGCGCAACCCCGCCGAAGGTGCACGCGAGGTGCGCACCCGGGGCAAACCGGGCTCCGACTTCGTGCACGCCATGGTGCGCACCAGGGTGCCCACCGCGGCGAAGGTGCGCACCCGGGGCAAACCGGGCTCCGACTTCGTGCACGCCGCACCTTGGAGCACACTTCGGAGCGCTCCTTGGTGCGCACCAGGGCGCGCAACCCAGCCGAGGTGCCCACCCCGGCGAAGGTGCACGCGAGGTGCGCACCCGGGGCAAACCGGGCTCCGACTTCGTGCACGCCATGGTGCCCACCGCGGCGAAGGTGCGCACCCGGGGCAAACCGGGCTAGGACTTCGTGCACGCCGCACCTTGGAGCACACTTCGGAGCGCTCCTTGGTGCGCACCATGGTGCCCACCAGGCCGCGCAACCCAGCCAAGGTGTGCGCACCAAGGTGCACGCGAGGTGCGCACCCGGGGCAAACCGGGGTCCGGCTTCGTGCACGCCGCACCTTGGAGCACACATCGGGGCGCTCCCGGGTTCGCACCGGCGTTGCGCACCGTGGTGGGCACCTCGGAGCGCACCGTGGTGGGCACCTCGGAGCACACCAAGGTGGGCAGCGAGGTGCGCACCTTTGATGCGATGCCTTCACTAATTTCCATAAAAGGCAAAAAAAAACGAGATTTTAAAATTTCCGTTTTGAAAGATAGTGAGAAAAAGGGAATGCTGGTGCCATCTTGAGCCCGCCCTGGTGCGCAGCCCAGCCAAGGTGTGCGCACCAAGGTGCCCACCCTGGCGAAGGTGCGCGCCCGGGCAATTAACCCAACTTCCAACTTCGCGCGCGCCAGGGTGGGAGCGCACCCAACAACCGGGCCTGGGAAGAGCCAATGCGAGAAACCCCACCAAACGCTCTGACAAAAAAAGAGGGGGCGCTCCAGTAACCCCGCTTCGGAGCGCACCCTGGGCAAACCCAGCCAGGGTGCCCACCCCGGCCAAGGTGCAGGCGAGGTGCGCACCCGGGGCAAACCGGGCTCCGACAACGTGCACGCCGCACCTTGGAGCACACTTCGTAGCGCTCCCGGGTGCGCACCTCAGAGCACACCAAGGTGGGCAGCGAGGTGCGCACCTTTGATGCGCTGCCTTCACTAATTTCCAGAAAAGGCAAAAAAAAGAGGAGATTTTAAAATTTCCGTTTTGAAAGATAGTGAAAAAAACGGAACGCGGGTGCCATCTTGAGCCCGCCCTGGTGCACAGCCCAGGTAAGGTGCCCACCCTGGCAAAGGTGCGCACCCGGGCAATTAACCCTACTTCCGACTTCGTGCGCGCCAGGGTGGCAACCGGGCCTGGGAAGAGCCAATGCGAGAAACCCCACCAAACGCTCCGACAAAAAAAGAGGCGGCGCTCCAATAACCCCGCTTCGGAGCGCAGCCGGGGCAAACCCAGCCAAGGTGCCCACCCCGACGAAGGTGCACGCGAGGTGCGCACCCGGGGCAAACCGGGCTCCGACAACGTGCACGCAGCACCTTGGAGCACACTTCGAAGCACTCCCGGGTGCCCACCGGCGTTGCGCACCGTGGTGGGCAGCGAGGTGCGCACCTTTGATGCGCTGCCTTCACTAATTTCCAGAAAAGGCAAAAAAAAATGAGATTTTAAAATTTCCGTTTTGAAAGATAGTGAAAAAAACGGAACGCGGGTGCCATCTTGAGCCCGCCCTGGTGCGCAGCCCAGGCAAGGCATGCGCACCAAGGTGCCCACCCGCGGTGCACGCCCGGGGCAAACCGGGCTCCGACTTCGTGCAGGCCGCACCTTGGAGCACACTTCGGAGCGCTCCTTGGTGCGCACCATGGTGCCCACCAGGGCGCACCCGGGGCAAACCGGGCTCCGACTTCGTGCACGCCGCACCTTGGAGCACACATCGGAGCGCTCCCAGGTTCGCACCAGCGTTGCGCACCTTTGATGCGCTGCCTTCACTAATTTCCAGAAAAGGCAAAAAAAAACGATATTTTAAAATTTCCGTTCTGAAAGATAGTGAAAAAAACGGAACGCGGGTGCCATCTTGAGCCCTTCCTGGTGCGCAGCCCAGGCAAGTTGTGCGCACCAAGGTGCCCACCCTGGCGGAGGTGCGCGCCCGGGGCAAACCGGGCTCCGACTTCGTGCACTGCATGGTGCCCACCAAGGCGCGCAACCCAGCCAAGGTGCCCACCGCAGCGAAGGTGCACGCGAGGTGCGCACCCGAGGTGCACACCCGGGGCAAACCGAGCTCCGACTTCGTGCACGCCGCACCTTGGAGCACACTTCAGAGCGCTCCTTGGTGCGCACCAGGGCGCGCAACCCAGCCAAGGTGCTCACCCCGGCGAAGGTGCACGCGAGGTGCGCACCCGGGGCAAGCCGGGCTCGGACTTCGTGCACGCCGCACCTTGGAGCACACATCGGAGCGCTCCCGGGTTCGCACCAGCATTGCGCACCTTTGATGCGCTGCCTTCACTAATTTCCAGAAAAGGCAAAAAAAAAAAAAAAACGAGATTTTAAAATTTCCGTTTTGAAAGATAGTGAAAAAAACGGAACGCGGGTGCCATCTTGAGCCCGCCCTGGTGTGCAGCCCAGGCAAGTTGTGCGCACCAAGGCACCCACCCTGGCCAAGGTGGGTCACGGGGTGGGTCCTAGGGTGGGTAACGGGGTGGGTACTAAGGTGCGTGCCAAGGTGGGTCATGGGGTGGGTGCCAAGGTGGGCACCAGGGTGGGTGTGCACCAACCCTAGCCAGGGTAGGTCACGGGGTGGTTGTCGGGGTGGGCGTCAAGGAGCCAAGGTGGGTGGCAAGTAGCCAAGTTGCGTGCCAAGGTGGGTGTCGGGGTGGGTGCCAAGGATCCAAGGTGGGTGCCAAGGAACCAAGGTGGGTGTCTGGGTGGGTGCCGAGGTGGGAGCCAGGGTGGGTCCCAAGGTGAGTGCAAAGGTGGGTGCCAGGGTCAAGGTGAGTGCCAATGTGGGTTCCAAGGTGCCAGGGTCAGGGTGAGTGCCAATGTGGGTTCAAAGGTGCTAAGTTGGGTGCGAGGTTGGGTGCGAGGGTGGGTGGGTGCCAAGGTGTGCTAGGTGGAAGCCCGGGTGGGTCGGCATCCCATGGGTGTCGAGTTGGGTGCCTGATGGGTGCTTCTTGTCAAGTTTTAGTCGTCGGGACTCATTTCGAGCCTTAGAGGTCGTTTCTTGTCCGGTTGCCCTGTCTTCGACCTGGGAACCCAATTTTGGTCCTCGGGTCCCATTTTTTTTTGTCTCGCATCCCACTTTTGGCCTGTGGCCTTTTCGGGGTCGATTCTCGTTTTGGGCATCAGAGCATGTTTCTTCTCCTAAAACCCAATATTTGTTTATTAAGTCTCGGAACACATTTTTGTTCTCGTGGACCCATCATGGGTCTTGGAACGCATTTGTGGTCCTTGGGTCCCATTTTGCATCCCGAAACTTGTGTTTTGGTGCTTGATCCCTATTTTGGGTGCCCACCTTGCACCAAGTGCGCACCCGGGGCAAACCGAGCGCCTTGGTGCACCGGGGCAAGATCGAGCGTGCACCCGAGGCGCCCCGAACATGCACCAAGGTGCACTCGGCCCACATGTGAGCGCAGGTCGTTGCGCCCGAGGTGGTGTGTGGGCACCGCGTTGCAGACGGGACACTGCACGCACACGACGCCCCGTCCAGGTGCACGCACGTAGGCCGGGCCGGGTGCACACCCGACGCCCTAGCAAGGTGCGCGCACCCGGGCAGGGCTCACACTTGGCGAACGGGGCGCACTTCGCGAGGGAGGGTGTGCACCTCGACGGGGGTGGGTGGCCGGGGTGGATTCGCACGTGGGTCGCGGTTTGCTAAGTACACACTGCGACAAGCTCATAACGGGTGCGATCATACCAGCGTTAGTGCACCGGATCCCATCAGAACTCCGCAGTTAAGCGCGCTTGGGCCGGAGTAGTACTGGGATGGGTGACCTCCCGGGAAGTCCCGGTGTTGCACCCTTTCTTAGTTTTTCGCCGGGCGTCGCAATGCTATTTGAATAAACCTTTTGCCCGTTTGCGTTCTCGTCGGGGCCGGGCCGGGCCGGGGTGCGCTGCCCGCACTACCGCGCGCGCGGGGGCGACACCGAGCGCGCACCCGAGGCGCCCCGAGCACACAGGCCACGGTGCAACCCGGGCGTTGTGCGCGCACCCCGGTGCGCCCGAGGTGCTGCGCGCGCACCCAGGTGAAATCGGTGTGCACCTCGGCCAGTGCGCGCTCGGTCGAGTCGCGCACGTTGGCCAAGGTGCACGGTGATGTTTCTTACTCTAAGGTTCCGCACCAGACGCCCGGGACAGGTGAGCGAAGCTGGGCGGGGCCGGGTGCGCGGCCGGGGCAGGTGCACGCAGCTGGAGAGAGCTTTGGAGCACACCAGAGGTGCGCACCTTGGAGCACACTTCGGAGCGCACCAATGATGCGCTCCATTCAAAAGTTTCCTGAAAAGGCAAAAAAAGTTGAGATTATAGAATTTCCCACTTGAGAGATTGTAAAAAAAAAAAATTTAAAATGAAGGAAACGCGGGTGCCAAGGTGTGCGCGCCCGGGTGCGCAGCCCAGCCAAGGTGTGCGCACCAAGGCGCCCACCCTGGCGAAGGTGCACGCAAGGTGCGCACCCGAGGCAAACCGGACAATTAACCCAACTTTCGACTTCGCGCGCACCTGCGCACCTTGGAGCGCACTTCGGAGCGCTCCTTGGTGCGCACCAATCTTGGGCACCTCGGAGTGCACCATGGCGCCCACCAAGGTGCGCACCCGGGGCAAACCGAGCTCCGACTTCGTGCGCACCTTGGAGCGCACGAAAGGTGCGCACCATGGCGCCCACCAAGGTGCGCAGCCCAGCCAAGGCGTGCGCATCAAGGTGCGCACCCTGGCGAAGGTGCGCACCCGGGGCAAACCGAGCTCCGACTTCGTGCGCACCTTGGAGCGCACAAAGGGTGCGCAACCCAGCCAAGGTGTGCGCACCCCGGGCAAACCGAGCTCCGAATCGTGCGCACCTTGGAGCACACTTCGGAGCCCTCCTTGGTGCGCACCGATGTTGCGCACCTCGGAGCGCACCCGGGGAAAACAATGCAATTAACCCGACTTTCGACTTCGTGGGCACCTCGGAGCGCTCTCGGGTTCGCACCTCGGAGCACACCGAGGTGCGCACCTTTGATGCGCTGCCTTCACCAATTTCCAGAAAAGGCAAGAAAACATTGAGAAGGTGTGCGCACCGAGGTGCCCACCCTGGCGAAGGTGCACGCGAGGTGCGCACCCGGGGCAAACCGGGCTCCGACTTCGTGCACGCCATGCTGCGCACCTTGGAGGGCCATGGTGCGCACCTTGGAGCACACTTCGGAGCGCTCAATGGTGCCCAACCCAGCCAAGGTGCCCACCGCGGCGAAGGTGCACGCGAGGTGCGCACCCGGGGCAAACCGGGCTCCGACTTCGTGCACGCCGCACCTTGGAGCACACTTCGGAGCGCTCCTTGGTGCGCACCAGGGCGCGCAACCCAGCCGAGGTGCCCACCCCGGCGAAGGTGCACGCGGGGTGCGCACCCGGGGCAAACCGGGCTCCGACTTCGTGCACGCCATGGTGCCCACCGCGGCGAAGGTGCACGCGAGGTGCGCACCCGGGGCAAACCGGGCTCCGACTTCGTGCACGCCGCACCTTGGAGCACACTTCGGAGCGCTCCTTGGTGCGCACCAGGGCGCGCAACCCAGCCGAGGTGCCCACCCCGGCGAAGGTGCACGCGAGGTGCGCACCCGGGGCAAACCGGGCTCCGACTTCGTGCACGCCATGGTGCCCACCGCGGCGAAGGTGCACGCGAGGTGCGCACTCGGGGCAAACCGGGCTCCGACTTCGTGCACGCCGCACCTTGGAGCACACTTCGGAGCGCTCCTTGGTGCGCACCATGGTGCCCACCAGGGCGCGCAACCCCGCCGAAGGTGCACGCGAGGTGCGCACCCGGGGCAAACCGGGCTCCGACTTCGTGCACGCCGCACCTTGGAGCACACTTCGGAGCGCTCCTTGGTGCGCACCAGGGCGCGCAACCCCGCCGAAGGTGCACGCGAGGTGCGCACCCGGGGCAAACCGGGCTCCGACTTCGTGCACGCCATGGTGCGCACCAGGGTGCCCACCGCGGCGAAGGTGCGCACCCGGGGCAAACCGGGCTCCGACTTCGTGCACGCCGCACCTTGGAGCACACTTCGGAGCGCTCCTTGGTGCGCACCAGGGCGCGCAACCCAGCCGAGGTGCCCACCCCGGCGAAGGTGCACGCGAGGTGCGCACCCGGGACAAACCGGGCTCCGACTTCGTGCACGCCATGGTGCCCACCGCGGCGAAGGTGCGCACCCGGGGCAAACCGGGCTAGGACTTCGTGCACGCCGCACCTTGGAGCACACTTCGGAGCGCTCCTTGGTGCGCACCATGGTGCCCACCAGGCCGCGCAACCCAGCCAAGGTGTGCGCACCAAGGTGCACGCGAGGTGCGCACCCGGGGCAAACCGGGGTCCGGCTTCGTGCACGCCGCACCTTGGAGCACACATCGGGGCGCTCCCGGGTTCGCACCGGCGTTGCGCACCGTGGTGGGCACCTCGGAGCGCACCGTGGTGGGCACCTCGGAGCACACCAAGGTGGGCAGCGAGGTGCGCACCTTTGATGCGATGCCTTCACTAATTTCCATAAAAGGCAAAAAAAAACGAGATTTTAAAATTTCCGTTTTGAAAGATAGTGAGAAAAAGGGAATGCTGGTGCCATCTTGAGCCCGCCGTGGTGCGCAGCCCAGCCAAGGTGTGCGCACCAAGGTGCCCACCCTGGCGAAGGTGCGCGCCCGGGCAATTAACCCAACTTCCAACTTCGCGCGCGCCAGGGTGGGAGCGCACCCAACAACCGGGCCTGGGAAGAGCCAATGCGAGAAACCCCACCAAACGCTCTGACAAAAAAAGAGGGGGCGCTCCAGTAACCCCGCTTCGGAGCGCACCCTGGGCAAACCCAGCCAGGGTGCCCACCCCGGCCAAGGTGCAGGCGAGGTGCGCACCCGGGGCAAACCGGGCTCCGACAACGTGCACGCCGCACCTTGGAGCACACTTCGTAGCGCTCCCGGGTGCGCACCTCAGAGCACACCAAGGTGGGCAGCGAGGTGCGCACCTTTGATGCGCTGCCTTCACTAATTTCCAGAAAAGGCAAAAAAAAGAGGAGATTTTAAAATTTCCGTTTTGAAAGATAGTGAAAAAAACGGAACGCGGGTGCCATCTTGAGCCCGCCCTGGTGCACAGCCCAGGTAAGGTGCCCACCCTGGCAAAGGTGCGCACCCGGGCAATTAACCCTACTTCCGACTTCGTGCGCGCCAGGGTGGCAACCGGGCCTGGGAAGAGCCAATGCGAGAAACCCCACCAAACGCTCCGACAAAAAAAGAGGCGGCGCTCCAATAACCCCGCTTCGGAGCGCAGCCGGGGCAAACCCAGCCAAGGTGCCCACCCCGACGAAGGTGCACGCGAGGTGCGCACCCGGGGCAAACCGGGCTCCGACAACGTGCACGCAGCACCTTGGAGCACACTTCGAAGCACTCCCGGGTGCCCACCGGCGTTGCGCACCGTGGTGGGCAGCGAGGTGCGCACCTTTGATGCGCTGCCTTCACTAATTTCCAGAAAAGGCAAAAAAAAATGAGATTTTAAAATTTCCGTTTTGAAAGATAGTGAAAAAAACGGAACGCGGGTGCCATCTTGAGCCCGCCCTGGTGCGCAGCCCAGGCAAGGCATGCGCACCAAGGTGCCCACCCGCGGTGCACGCCCGGGGCAAACCGGGCTCCGACTTCGTGCAGGCCGCACCTTGGAGCACACTTCGGAGCGCTCCTTGGTGCGCACCATGGTGCCCACCAGGGCGCACCCGGGGCAAACCGGGCTCCGACTTCGTGCACGCCGCACCTTGGAGCACACATCGGAGCGCTCCCAGGTTCGCACCAGCGTTGCGCACCTTTGATGCGCTGCCTTCACTAATTTCCAGAAAAGGCAAAAAAAAACGATATTTTAAAATTTCCGTTCTGAAAGATAGTGAAAAAAACGGAACGCGGGTGCCATCTTGAGCCCTTCCTGGTGCGCAGCCCAGGCAAGTTGTGCGCACCAAGGTGCCCACCCTGGCGGAGGTGCGCGCCCGGGGCAAACCGGGCTCCGACTTCGTGCACTGCATGGTGCCCACCAAGGCGCGCAACCCAGCCAAGGTGCCCACCGCAGCGAAGGTGCACGCGAGGTGCGCACCCGAGGTGCACACCCGGGGCAAACCGAGCTCCGACTTCGTGCACGCCGCACCTTGGAGCACACTTCAGAGCGCTCCTTGGTGCGCACCAGGGCGCGCAACCCAGCCAAGGTGCTCACCCCGGCGAAGGTGCACGCGAGGTGCGCACCCGGGGCAAGCCGGGCTCGGACTTCGTGCACGCCGCACCTTGGAGCACACATCGGAGCGCTCCCGGGTTCGCACCAGCATTGCGCACCTTTGATGCGCTGCCTTCACTAATTTCCAGAAAAGGCAAAAAAAAAAAAAAAACGAGATTTTAAAATTTCCGTTTTGAAAGATAGTGAAAAAAACGGAACGCGGGTGCCATCTTGAGCCCGCCCTGGTGTGCAGCCCAGGCAAGTTGTGCGCACCAAGGCACCCACCCTGGCCAAGGTGGGTCACGGGGTGGGTCCTAGGGTGGGTAACGGGGTGGGTACTAAGGTGCGTGCCAAGGTGGGTCATGGGGTGGGTGCCAAGGTGGGCACCAGGGTGGGTGTGCACCAACCCTAGCCAGGGTAGGTCACGGGGTGGTTGTCGGGGTGGGCGTCAAGGAGCCAAGGTGGGTGGCAAGTAGCCAAGTTGCGTGCCAAGGTGGGTGTCGGGGTGGGTGCCAAGGATCCAAGGTGGGTGCCAAGGAACCAATGTGGGTGTCTGGGTGGGTGCCGAGGTGGGAGCCAGGGTGGGTCCCAAGGTGAGTGCAAAGGTGGGTGCCAGGGTCAAGGTGAGTGCCAATGTGGGTTCCAAGGTGCCAGGGTCAGGGTGAGTGCCAATGTGGGTTCAAAGGTGCTAAGTTGGGTGCGAGGTTGGGTGCGAGGGTGGGTGGGTGCCAAGGTGTGCTAGGTGGAAGCCCGGGTGGGTCGGCATCCCATGGGTGTCGAGTTGGGTGCCTGATGGGTGCTTCTTGTCAAGTTTTAGTCGTCGGGACTCATTTCGAGCCTTAGAGGTCGTTTCTTGTCCGGTTGCCCTGTCTTCGACCTGGGAACCCAATTTTGGTCCTCGGGTCCCATTTTTTTTTGTCTCGCATCCCACTTTTGGCCTGTGGCCTTTTCGGGGTCGATTCTCGTTTTGGGCATCAGAGCATGTTTCTTCTCCTAAAACCCAATATTTGTTTATTAAGTCTCGGAACACATTTTTGTTCTCGTGGACCCATCATGGGTCTTGGAACGCATTTGTGGTCCTTGGGTCCCATTTTGCATCCCGAAACTTGTGTTTTGGTGCTTGATCCCTATTTTGGGTGCCCACCTTGCACCAAGTGCGCACCCGGGGCAAACCGAGCGCCTTGGTGCACCGGGGCAAGATCGAGCGTGCACCCGAGGCGCCCCGAACATGCACCAAGGTGCACTCGGCCCACATGTGAGCGCAGGTCGTTGCGCCCGAGGTGGTGTGTGGGCACCGCGTTGCAGACGGGACACTGCACGCACACGACGCCCCGTCCAGGTGCACGCACGTAGGCCGGGCCGGGTGCACACCCGACGCCCTAGCAAGGTGCGCGCACCCGGGCAGGGCTCACACTTGGCGAACGGGGCGCACTTCGCGAGGGAGGGTGTGCACCTCGACGGGGGTGGGTGGCCGGGGTGGATTCGCACGTGGGTCGCGGTTTGCTAAGTACACACTGCGACAAGCTCATAACGGGTGCGATCATACCAGCGTTAGTGCACCGGATCCCATCAGAACTCCGCAGTTAAGCGCGCTTGGGCCGGAGTAGTACTGGGATGGGTGACCTCCCGGGAAGTCCCGGTGTTGCACCCTTTTTTAGTTTTTCGCCGGGCGTCGCAATGCTATTTGAATAAACCTTTTGCCCGTTTGCGTTCTCGTCGGGGCCGGGCCGGGCCGGGGTGCGCTGCCCGCACTACCGCGCGCGCGGGGGGCGACACCGAGCGCGCACCCGAGGCGCCCCGAGCACACAGGCCACGGTGCAACCCGGGCGTTGTGCGCGCACCCCGGTGCGCCCGAGGTGCTGCGCGCGCACCCAGGTGAAATCGGTGTGCACCTCGGCCAGTGCGCGCTCGGTCGAGTCGCGCACGTTGGCCAAGGTGCACGGTGATGTTTCTTACTCTAAGGTTCCGCACCAGACGCCCGGGACAGGTGAGCGAAGCTGGGCGGGGCCGGGTGCGCGGCCGGGGCAGGTGCACGCAGCTAGAGAGAGCTTTGGAGCACACCAGAGGTGCGCACCTTGGAGCACACTTCGGAGCGCACCAATGATGCGCTCCATTCAAAAGTTTCCTGAAAAGGCAAAAAAAGTTGAGATTATAGAATTTCCCACTTGAGAGATTGTAAAAAAAAAAAATTTAAAATGAAGGAAACGCGGGTGCCAAGGTGTGCGCGCCCGGGTGCGCAGCCCAGCCAAGGTGTGCGCACCAAGGCGCCCACCCTGGCGAAGGTGCACGCAAGGTGCGCACCCGAGGCAAACCGGACAATTAACCCAACTTTCGACTTCGCGCGCACCTGCGCACCTTGGAGCGCACTTCGGAGCGCTCCTTGGTGCGCACCAATCTTGGGCACCTCGGAGTGCACCATGGCGCCCACCAAGGTGCGCACCCGGGGCAAACCGAGCTCCGACTTCGTGCGCACCTTGGAGCGCACGAAAGGTGCGCACCATGGCGCCCACCAAGGTGCGCAGCCCAGCCAAGGCGTGCGCATCAAGGTGCGCACCCTGGCGAAGGTGCGCACCCGGGGCAAACCGAGCTCCGACTTCGTGCGCACCTTGGAGCGCACAAAGGGTGCGCAACCCAGCCAAGGTGTGCGCACCCCGGGCAAACCGAGCTCCGAATCGTGCGCACCTTGGAGCACACTTCGGAGCCCTCCTTGGTGCGCACCGATGTTGCGCACCTCGGAGCGCACCCGGGGAAAACAATGCAATTAACCCGACTTTCGACTTCGTGGGCACCTCGGAGCGCTCTCGGGTTCGCACCTCGGAGCACACCGAGGTGCGCACCTTTGATGCGCTGCCTTCACCAATTTCCAGAAAAGGCAAGAAAACATTGAGAAGGTGTGCGCACCGAGGTGCCCACCCTGGCGAAGGTGCACGCGAGGTGCGCACCCGGGGCAAACCGGGCTCCGACTTCGTGCACGCCATGCTGCGCACCTTGGAGGGCCATGGTGCGCACCTTGGAGCACACTTCGGAGCGCTCAATGGTGCCCAACCCAGCCAAGGTGCCCACCGCGGCGAAGGTGCACGCGAGGTGCGCACCCGGGGCAAACCGGGCTCCGACTTCGTGCACGCCGCACCTTGGAGCACACTTCGGAGCGCTCCTTGGTGCGCACCAGGGCGCGCAACCCAGCCGAGGTGCCCACCCCGGCGAAGGTGCACGCGGGGTGCGCACCCGGGGCAAACCGGGCTCCGACTTCGTGCACGCCATGGTGCCCACCGCGCCAAGGTGCACGCGAGGTGCGCACCCGGGGCAAACCGGGCTCCGACTTCGTGCACGCCGCACCTTGGAGCACACTTCGGAGCGCTCCTTGGTGCGCACCAGGGCGCGCAACCCAGCCGAGGTGCCCACCCCGGCGAAGGTGCACGCGAGGTGCACACCCGGGGCAAACCGGGCTCCGACTTCGTGCACGCCATGGTGCCCACCGCGGCGAAGGTGCACGCG